>NC_057803.1:342298374-342594986 GCF_018294505.1 Triticum aestivum | reverse complement strand
GTTACCTCAGCTACGATCTTGTGCCCTCGGCAGGATCTGGTAGATAGTCAGGCTTCTCAGCCTTTTTCATTTATAGATGTCTGTACTCAGACATGTTAAGCTTCCGCATGTGCTTTGACTTGTATGCTCTGATTGTTGGGTCATAAGACCCATGTTTGTAATATCTCGCTCCTCGGAGCCTAATGAATATTTACTTGTGTCGTAGAGTCATGTTGTGATGCCATGTTGTATTTGCACATATTGAGCATATTGTGTGTATGTTATTGAAATGCTTGGTATGTGTGGGATCTGACCATCTAGTTGTTTATCTTTAGTAGCCTCTCTTACCGGGAAATGTCTCCTAGTGTTTCCACTGAGCCATGGTAGCTTGCTACTGCTCCGGAACACTTAGGCTGGCCGGCATGTGTCCTTCTTCGTTCCTGTGTCTGTCCCTTTGGGGAAATGTCACGCGATGAATACCGGAGTCCTGTTAGCCCGCTACATGCCGGTTCACCGGAGTCCTGCTAGCCCTGTGCTACAGCCTGGGTTCACTCGCTGATGACCGACACGTTCGATGCTGGGTCATGGATGCCTGTCCCTGTAAGTTTGTGCCACTTTGGGTTTACGACTAGCCATGTCAGCCCGGGCTCCTTATCATATGGATGCTAGCGACACTGTCATATACGTGTGCCAAAAGGCGCAAACGGTCCCGGGCACAGGTAAGGCGACACCCGTGGGAATACCGTGCGTGAGGCCGCAAAGTGATATGAGGTGTTACATGCTAGATCGATGTGGCATTGAGTCGGGGTCCTGACACCTTCTCCAGCCTTGGGAACGCCGTTCTCGACGACATACCATAGGTCGACATCAATGGCTTCATGATGCATGCGCATCTTATTCTTCCAGTAGGGATATTCAGTTCCATCGAAGACGGGGCACGCAGTGGAGACTTTGATTATCCCTGCAGTCGACATAGCTAAAACTCCAGGTGGTTAAACCGAATCACACAGAACAAGGGAGCACCTTGCTCTGATACCAATTGAAAGTGCGTTATATCGACTAGAGGGGGGGGGTGAATAGGCGATTTTTATAAAAGTCTTCAAAACGTGGAAGTTATGAAGACAAACAGTAGAGATATGCCTATTACTATGCAGCGGAAGTTAGACTACACTAGGCAAGCCATGGTCAAGTATCAACAGAGTGAAAGCACAGTGACAAATAGCTGTAGTGTAATAAGGATCAGGTAGGAAGATACTATGAAGCCAAACAGATCATACACTCATGTTGTGAAGACAAAAGATAGAACAGACACACAATGACTTCACAATGAGTGATCAGTAAGTAAAGGAAGTGAAGATGAAACCAGTGACTCGTTAAAGACAATGATGTGTTGGACCAGTTCCAGTTGCTGTGACAACTGTACGTCTGGTTGGAGCGGCTAGGTATTTAAACCTTAGGACACACAGTCTTGGACACCCAGTCCTGAACACGCAGCTCAGGATACCAAGTCCTCACCATATTCTCCTTGAGCTAAGGTCACTTAGTCCTCGCCCAATCACTATGGTAAGTCTTCAAGGTAGACTCCCAAACCTTCACAGACTTCGTTCACTGGCAATCCACAATGTCTCTTGGATGCTCTGAACGCGACGCCTAACCGTCTGGGGATGCACAGTCCTCAAGTGTAATAAGTCTTCAAATCACACAGACAAGAAGACTTAAGTGATTCCCAATGTTCTTTGGCTCTGGGTGGTTAGGGCTTTATCCTCGCAAGGAATTCTCTCTCTCAAAGGCTTCGAGGTGGGTTGCTCTCAAACGACAAAAGCCATGCACTGAAATCTGAGCAGCCAACCGTTTATGGTTGTAGGGGGTGGGCTATTTATAGCCACTTGGCAACCCGACCTGATTTGTCTGAAATGACCTTGGGTCACTAAGGAACTGACACGTGTCAGATTTCAAACTCTCATGGCAACTTTACTTGGGCTACAAGCAAAGCTGACTTGTCCGGCTCTGGACAAGATTCGCTCTCATTGTCTTCACTCGAAGACATAGGTTTTTGGTTTAGGCATCACTTCAGTCATTCTGACTGGTTCTCCTGGACCCCACTTAACAGTACGGTGGTTCCTATGACTCAACACAAAAGAAAAAGAACTACGAAAGATCTACGTCTTCGAGCTCCATAGGCTTCATAACGTGTCTTCTTTTGTCATAGTCTTCAATATGAATATCTTCATATACCACCTTTGACTTCAATGTCTTCATACATTTTTAGGGGTCATCTCTGGTAGTAAAACCGAATCAATGAGGGACTTCTACCTGTGTTATCCTGCAATTCTCACAAAAACATTAGTCCCTCAGCTAGGTTTGTCGTCAATACTCCAAAACCAACTAGGGGTGGCACTAGATGCACTTACAGGGTGATTGAACTCCTCCCAGCAGTTCATCGCCCCAGCCAAGAACAGACCCTCGCGAGGCTGTTCTTCCTTGTATTGCTCATCATCATCAGCCCAAGAGGCAATCCACCACACCACACACTGGAGTACGGTATTATAGCACAACGGTGGCCCGAACCAGTATAAACCCTGTGTCTCTTGTGTTGTTCTTTCCATAGCTTAGATCTTAGCGTGGCGGTGGGGCGCAGGTAGGTAGAAGGCAAAATCTCCGCGCGCACCACAGTGTTCGAACCTCAAGGGTCTGCCGGAACCCAAAATCCGACAGCGAGGCCCTAGACTGGAACGACCCAGAGACGGGGAAGACGCGGCAGTGGAGTTATAGATGGAGAGGAGTCACCCACAGGAGACAGGAGCAAGAACAGAGGTTGAAGAAGCAACATGGCTGTTGGATTAACATCCAACGGTCCAGCTGTTAGAATCATCTATTGATTAAGTTGACAAAGCCCTACGTACGCGTCAGCTTAGTAGGCCCACAAGTCAGCCACCAAATCTTGCGGGTCCAAGCTATCATCGGGAGGAATAGTTTTTTTGCATAACAAGGAGGAACTTCCTTCCGTGCGAAGATACAGCCGGTGGGTCCTAACTGTCAACAGGAGCAATCATTTTTTTCGTGTAATAAGGGGGCACTTGCTTGTGTGGGTCCCTATTGTCAGCCTCTCCAATCACATCGCTCTTCTGATGGATGTTGTTGGTTGACCATGTTGACCACGCCGTGCCGAGAGCTCCAACGCGGTGGACGAGGGCGAGGCCCAGGAAGTGAACGACCTGGAGCCGGAAAAGCCACAGCAGCGTGTGCCCACGCTGAGGTGAGTACGAGGGCTGACTGGTCGGCTGCGAGGTGAGGCTGATGACGCCGGAAAATAACAGGATGTGCGGGTTGGTAGAGGGATGGCCGGGCGGCAGCAAAATGGCCATGGGAGGAGGGAGCAGGCAGTCCCGCCGACGCTGGTTTGGGTGGCTGGAGTAGGAAGATCAAAGATTGAAGAAGCACGACGACCGTTGGATGGACATCCAACAATAACTGCTGTGTGTTGACTAAGTTCACAAAGCCTTGCGTACGCGTCATTTTTTTAGGACAGCGTCATCGTCAACCTAGTAGGCCCAGAAGTCAGCCTCCAAATTTGTGGAAAACAACATACAACCCATTTGCCATTATTTTCAATAATTTACAGCCCATTTCCTAATTCTTAAGGATATTTTGAAGCCCATATTATTTTTATTAGCATTACAGACCATATTCTAGCCACTGCTAAAAAAATTCAACGAAATTTTGCATATTTCTATGGGTCTGAACTATTTTAATCACGAAATTTCGAGTATGTTAAAAATAATTTTAAAAAAAATTATATCAAAATAAAATACCAAAAAAATTTCTCTGCAAAAAATGAATGAAATTTAAAATCTTGAAATAAAAAAACGAAATTTGAATGTAACTGCCGGTTGGCTTTGGTTTAAAAATTTACAGCCCATTTCTTACTACTTATAGTCCATTTTCTAGGGAAGCCAAATACATCCCTCCTCATCTAGAAAGATTTGCAGCCTAGCAGGGCTGAGAAAAGCAAGTAGGCCTTGGTTGGGTATTCTCCAAATAAAAATAGAACTGGGCTAGCCATTTTCAGAAAGAAAAAAGATATCAATTGGGCTCGTCATGTGCTTAAATAAAAGCGTAAGCGTGGGCAAGATGGGCAACAGCCCCGCATAGCACGCAGTTGAGCTCCGTCTCTAAAACAAAAAAAAATTGGGCGAGCTGCTGAGTCCCTGGTGTTAGCCGCTCGTTGTGTAGTTTTCTTGTTTATTGACTACGTTGACAATGGCGTGGGATCTAGATGTCAAACAATTAGGAGGAAGTATTATTTTTGGCTTGTAATAATGAGTCACGTGATTGTGTAATGCCATGACCCTGGTGGGTCCCTACTGTCAGCCTCTCCACGTACAGTCATCTCTTGATTCCTCTTGGTTGTTGACCATGTTGACAATGCCAGACGGCGGCAGGCACAATGATAGAACCAAGGCGGAGAACGATGGCGAGGCCCCAGACGGGAACGAACATGAGCTATGGAAGATGCGACAGTGTAGTGGCAGGCGGAGGGGAGTATGAGGGCAACGACATGTAACTCAAGCTTACAAATGGTACAAAAGCCCAAGGATTAATTGTTCATCAAATTTAGACAAAACCTAGATTGAACATGGCAATAACATCTAACCCAACCAATTTTTTGGCAGTCACAAACAAATGGATCGGTTTGATCCATAAAATCAACATCCTGTGCCAAAACATTTATTGGAACATGACCACAAGTTGTTGTAAATAGAATCCGAGCACGTTCAGAAGCCTATTTGTCCACCTGAAACTTCTTTTTTTGCTGTTCAACATGTCCGTTCGTGAGATATTTCTTGTTGAAAAACTTAAGCCTCATGGACAATAGTAATCTCGGGTTCAACAGGAAGAATGTGACAAAGCTTCTCTTTGCCTGGTTGGATGCATATCCTTCCATCGTTATTGTGCTCAAACGAATGTCATGAGAACTGAGAAAATCCCGATGCTTATTAGGCCACCGATTGATTATATGTTTTTCTCCATGTGTTAGTGCCTAAGTAGACATGAAGATTGAAAACAGTTAAAGGTCTTAAAAAGGAGTACGTTGGAAGAGCGACATCTGAACGGTGAATTCTAGTACAATATATACGGGCTTTCAATGTGCAAGAAATCATCACCTTTATATATAAATTCTCCAGACATGGAAAGCATCGCAGCAAGCCAATAGTTATGTTCAGATCATAACTAAACATTCCGATATATAAGATCTTGACAGAATCCAGTAGCATTGATAGGCTATGCATGGACGAACTGTTCATTGAGCATATAACTTAATATTAGTACCCAAAGTGCACTCCAAGATGATATAAAACTTATGCGCACAAATAAAATATGCAACTTATGATTACAAATGTGTAGATTCTAATATACGATATCTGATAAGTATGGAGCCAAACACCAACTTTTGATCATTAAACGGATCACGAATTATGCACAAGATCTCCAGTTTGGGCGCAGAGATGACATTTATTTGCCAAGGTATATAACAATAATGAAGGAGCAACCTTTGAAATGAAGGGGCATCTTCGTTGATGAGCTGTTGTCATTCAAAACAAATTCCAATGCTTTTAAGGTGAGGCAACTTTACTTGGAGACAACTGATACGGAATTCTATTCCCAAAACAATCAGCAAGCGCTCTAGGGCAGGGCAACTGGAGTGGATGGTGCTGTGCAGTGAGGCCTCTGGTAAATAAACCACCACAAGCGAAAGTTTTTTTAGTAGTGGGAGTCAAAACATTTGTACCAGATCGTCTGTTAGATGGCATCGGGCGAAGGCGGCGGTGTGGAGAGAGAGGAGGAAAACCACGAGATGGACAATGGTGGTGTGGGCACAAATTTGTCGACGTTCTAGGACCGGGGGTGCCCAGACTTGCCTGCCTGCGGCCCACGGCGTGGCTCCAGTAGAGGCCTGGTAAGGCCCAGTTCGGCAGAAACAACACAAG
The DNA here is from genome assembly GCF_018294505.1 of Triticum aestivum. NCBI lineage: Eukaryota > Viridiplantae > Streptophyta > Magnoliopsida > Poales > Poaceae > Triticum > Triticum aestivum. Next base: position 342,589,017 of record NC_057803.1, on the reverse strand, counting down.
ACCCTCGCGAGGGGCCAAGACCTCCCTGGGGGCAGCCACGCTAGGCTCGCTCCTGAGGAGCGGAGATATCAAGGCAGGGTGCACCTCGCGAGCCATGATGACCAAGGCCAGGCGGGCGCCAGCGGGCACAGTGTACCAGTTTCCTCTTTGGTGCCAAGGGGGCAAGCGCAGGCACAGAGTCCCAATGAATCAGGCAAAGGTTTCCATATCGGTGCAATAAGACCATGACCGCTAGGACGACAGGACGGAGGTCATCGCGGAGCCCACGACAGTGTCACCACCAAAGCCTTTGCAGGCGAAGACTACTTTTGTCAGTATAACTTGTACTAGTTGTCGCCCTTCGAATTTGGCCATTGTGGGTTCCCTTCCCGCCTACATTTGGGAAGAGGACCAGGGCCACTATAAATACGACTTAGCCACCACCATAGAGGGTATCGGAGGAAGACCATCCCCACTCCCACCAGCTGATCGAGATCAAGAACACCTCACCTCCTGAGGCTGTTCATCCACTATACTTGCTAATCCTCAGCCCTCAAGGCAATCCACCACAAAGCTGGAGTAGGGTATTACACCGCAAGGTTGCCCGAACCAGGATAAATCTCTGTGTCTCTTGTTCTTTGGGTTCGTCGAGCTAGGCTGGGGGATCGCTAGTGAGCAAGCTAGGGAGAGTGTTCTTCGTGCGCACCCCAGTGTTCGAACCTCTCAAGGGTTTGTGGAACCCTGAATCTGACATTTGGCGCGCCAGGTAGGGGTGCACTGAAACCTCGATTGACGCATCACTACTCCACCGCTTCCATGGCAGACGCTCGTCGAGCCCGTGCTGAGCGCCGAGCCGCTCTCTCTGCCTGCGTCACCTAGATGGCACCCGTCGGCGGGCCTCCTCACGGCTCTCCATCACCCGCTGCCAATGCCGCCACCGGCCCGGCGGGGAATGAGCAGCAAGCCTCGTCGCTGCACCCCTCTGTGTGACGGGATGGACGCACCGCCACCCCGTCACTGACTCTGGCCGCTCATCGTCCCATGCTCGTCGCAGGCCTGCGGACGCACATGCTGCACTGCTCATGGCGCGCGAGCTCTTGCGCTACCGCCCAGTCGACGACCTCTATGAAGACTGGTTAGACCTCATCGCCGAGCTAGTCAGCGCGGTTGGGGGCTCGCCTACACCATCCCTCTCACTGCCCCGTCCACTGCCAGCTGCAAGCGACGTGGCCCATGGAGCATCTCCGCCTCCTCCTCGTCAGGACGTCACCCTCGGCCCAAGACGCGTGGCCCCTCGGCGTGACCCACCGCGCTAGGCTCCCACGCGTGAAGAAGAAAGCCGCTGGGAGGTCTAGCGGCCGCAAGAATGTGCCCTAGCACTCCCTCCACCACCATGTCGAGACCGCGCGCCGCCTGCAGCGGTGGTGCGCGATCGCCAAGATCAGGCTCCACCTCCACAACGGGCCGTGGTGAACACAACATGTTGCCATGCCTTCACCCCCGAGCTACATAGCGTCGTCTGGCCAGGCAAGTTCAAGGCTGACCTGCCTCTGCATTACACCGGCACCCCCAACCCTAAGGAGTGCCTGCAACTCTACGGGCTGAGCATCGAGGTGGCCAATGGTGACGAGAAGGTCATGGAGAACTGGTTTCCCATGTTCCTCAAGGACGGCGCACTCGTGGCTCCTGAACCTGCCCGCAGGATCAATCTCCCCCTGCGGCGAGAGACGCGAGCATTTCATCGCCAACTTTCAGGGCACTCACGACCGCCCACCGGCCACGAGTGACCTGCGGTGCATCAAGCAGCAGCCAGGGGAAACCCTGCAGAACTACATCAAGCGCTGCAACAGTGTTCGCCTCAAGATTCCTAAGGTGACGGACGAGGCCATCATCTCAGCATTCTCCGATGGCGTCTGCGACGTCAAGATGAAGGAGGAGCTCGCCATCCATGAGGACCTATGCATGTCTCTGTAGATGTTCAACATGGCGACCAAGTGTGCGAGAGCTAAGGAGGGACGCCTCTCCCACCTCGAGCTTCCAGCTGTCGACCCAGAAGACAAGAAGGCCAAGAACAAGGACGTGAAGTGCAAGGGTGCGGCCATGCTCGCGGCTAAACCAGAGATGAAGCGCGCTCGCGACCACTCCGAGTCATCCAAGGGCAGCTGCGCCTTCAACAACATAGACAGCCACAACACCAATGACTGTCAGGAACTCAGGGCCATCCGCGACGGGTGCTTTGGTCGACGCCCCGAACACAACGACCGAGGCTACGACCACGGAGGAGGCAGAAGTGGAGGGCGCTGGGACGACCGTGGCCCCTGCCAGGAGTGGCGCGACCAGCCTTATGAGGACCGCTGACAGGATCAGCCTTGCGAGGGCGCCTGGAGGGACCAGCCTCGTGAGGACTGTCCTCAAGGCAAGGCCGGGCTCCCTCCGCTGCCGCCACCACCAAGGAGGACGCAGCCCTCCCCAGACTCGAGGGCACGCGTTTTCTCAGATGGTCCAAGTGCACCATCACCTTCAGCTCATTCGAGCAGCTCAAGTGCGCGGCAACTGCCGGCGCTCTCCCGATGCTCTGCTCGCTCATCATCAGCAATGTCCTTCTCACCAAGACCCTCATCGATGGCGGTGCGGGACTCAATGTTCTTTCCATCGAGACATTTGACCGCCTCCAAGTGCCGGATGATCAACTACTGCCCACCAAGCCCTTCTCAGGAGTGACTGATGGCTCCACCACCCCGATAGGGCAGATCCGCCTCCCTGTCACCTTCGGCCAGTGCGACAACTACCGCACGGAGCTCATCGACTTCGATGTCGCCCACACCCGTCTGCCGTACAATGCCATCCTTGGATATCCGGCCCTGGCCAAATTCATGGCGGTGACCCACCACTGCTACAACGTCCTCAAGATGCCAGGAAGCTGGGGTGTCATCACGGTCGCCTGCGAGGAGAAGGAAGCGGTGTGCTCCCTTGAGCGCGCCTACCAGGCTGCGGCACTTGAAGACCCAAACAACGAAGGCGCCATCTACCCTCCTGAGGTAGTCCCCAAGAAGAAGAAGCAGCTGCTCCGCCAAGGGCCTCAGGAGAGCGGTGTCTCCAGCGGCACCACCTCAGGACCAGCGCCCATGGATGGGGTGCCTCCCTCTCTCACATAGGAAGGTGCGTCCGGCGCCCTCCTCCGGCTAGGCTCGAGGGCTCCCTTTTGGAGGGCCTCTGACCTAGCCAATATCACGAGGGAGGCGCTCGGGCGCGATGTGGAGGCATGCTTCACCACACGCTTCCCTCACGAGGACACTAGGCGCAAGGTGCCAGGTGCTCAGGAGTTCATCACCTAGATGACCGAGGACCTTCAAGAGGCGAGAGCCATGCGTGGCGACCATCGCCTACCACATGGCGCAGCCCCTTGTCCTGGCGAGGGCAACGAGCTCCGCGTCTGCGTCAACATCCTCGGGCTCAACAGAGTCGTGGCTCAGGAGCGCTTCTGGCCTTCGCACGATGGCCGGTGTGAGGGCCCACCTCACTGCTACGTTTGCATGCCTTTTGGCCTGCCGAGCGTGGCTGCCGCCTACCAGCGTCACTTGCGTGGCGTCTTGGCGGCTCAGGAGGCCATGCACCACGCGGTCCTGGCGGAGATGGCGACGGTCCCTCATGAGCCTCCCGGGGCTCGGGATCCAGGCGGCTCGTGAGGAGCAGCTTCTTCAACATACTTCTTTGGCTGCTCCAACCTCTCTCCAGCAACGGCACTAGGTGACAGTTTCCAGTTTATTCAGTTGGGGGTGCCCCTCAGGATGCATCATCCCCATGTCGCATGGGCCTGTCCCTGTGGCGCGTATCCTTCTATCTCTTTAGTTTACCTTTTTGGGGGCGCCCTTTGGGCTGCATCATCCCCAGGCCGCGTAGGGTCCGTCCCTGCGGCATGTATCATGCTCGCATTTATCTGGACTAGCTTTATCTCCTTCCATGAGATGATTTATGTTATCACCTACCTGCGTGATGCCCTTTGTGGCTTCCCGCATAGCTGACCGACCTCTCTCTCATCCCGCAACGATTTCACATGCTGGCGGCGCTTGTGCTCGGGTCCATCCCTGCAATGTTGATAAACCTGTGTGATCGAGCTCTGGCTCGCGGCCCACTCCGCGCACGTCACCTCACCAGATCCTTAGTGCCTTCATCTTCTTGTGGAAAGAACAGCGGCAGGACAGTGATGCGGTTATGAGTCTTGCTCTTCTCTCGAACCAATCCATAGGAATCTCCGGGGATCAACTACAGGCGGCCTTGCCGGCTGCCCCTTTTCCTACGCAATTCGCTTGCGTGTTAAAGGGGGGACTCCTGAGCATCACGCCTCAGGATCTCTTACTGACTCTCCAGCCCTCACCCCCTATCCTTGACCATGGCATTGCGACCTGGCATACCAGCGGCGGCTGAGCCTCGCTCGAGGGTCGGGACTCGAGGACGCACAACATTCAGATGAGCGGGGAAAGGGGAGATCGGCGCGACCCTACCTAGTGGCACCACCACAGAAGCACAAGCCGGGAGTTGTGCAAGGAATCACCACTGTGTTGCTAAAAAGAAAAGTCATCCATGCGTAATGAGGAGAATCTCCCTGTCCGAAGCGCTCCGCTCTCGTAAACCCGCTCCGGCAGTGCTGCTTTCATTCTTGGCCTCGAGGGAGCTGCTTGCATGCCAGGGGGGATCTCCTGAGCATCGCGCCTTGGGTGCTCTTACCGAACCTTGGGCCACTCACTTCCTGGCCTTGACCATGACATTGCGACCCGGCATACCAGCGACGGCTGGAGCCTGCCTGGGGACTGGGACCTGATGGCGTAGAGCGCCAAGGCTACCGCAAGAACGAAAAGGATGAGTAATGCCTAAGCGGGACACACATCCATGATCTCATGTTAAGAGTAATAAGCGATGGAACAAAAGCATTACAGGTTCTTTACATACCCCCTCTGGGTCCATTTTGATTCCTCGTAGGGAACAAAAGAAGAGCAGCCTCAAGAGGCCCCGGCTACAGGCACCGACGCCGATGCCATCATCAACAGTGGGCCACGTAAGGTCGGCGCCAACCCCATCCAGATCACCATCGGCGCCTGGCGAAGGCCGCCGCGGCGCTCCAGGCATGTCGGGAGCTCGAGGGCACGTAGTTGTCGTCGGTCGACTCCGGAGACTCACTACGGTCAGGAGAGTCGCCGGACTCCCAGGAGTCGTCGCTGCTGTTGGAGGAGCCATCGGCAGGACTCATGGCGCGCGCTGCGCTCATCGCCTCTCCCCGCTGATGGTCGCCCCCCGGGCAACACTCCAGGCGACCACCTTCCTCGTCGAAGACCTTGAAGAACAGCGTGGAGGCGCCTCCGTACTCAAAGTGGATGGCAAGGGCCCCCTCCGCGCGACAGGCGCGGGTGACCTCACCCCATCCCCGAGTCATGAAGATCTTGCCAGGGAGAAGACCTCAACGTCCGCTCCCGTAGCTAGGCTGCAACACCCAGCATGCTGCAGCCATAGCTCCAGCGGCCCCCTCGGCGGCATCTCTCCGACGAAGAACTGAGGGAACCATATCCACGGTCGCGGAGGCATCGCCGCCCACAACACGAACTCACGTGAGGAGGCTTCTGCATGGGTTCGCACGACAGACAGCCGCACGACCCCATCCTGGTCCCCGTGACCGCGGCTCGTACGGCGTGGGCCGCTGCCACCTTCTCCAGAGCCCCGCACTTGGGCGTACAGAGGGAGCGGGTAGCTAGGTGGCGGCTGCTCGTATCAAGGTCGCGTCACCTCCTGCCTCGCCCCGGCATCGTGAGGGCGCCAGGACCTCTTCTTTGGCGGAAGCAGCTCGGGCTCCACGAGGGGGGTCTTTCCCTTCTCCGCTGTCGAAAACCTCCTGATCAGCGCCATGGATGTTCGGTGAGTTAGCAAGACGGAGGGACCAAGAGGAAGGAGAAGAAGTGGACTATGAGACGGAAGAGATGAGCGAGGGGGGATCTTCCCCTCCCCTCATTTATAGCTAGAAGGAGGCCAACCGCTGGCCTTGACGATCACATGTAATGATGGTTTCTTCTGCATGCAGCAGGGTCACGTCAAGTCGAACGGCTGCCGAGGCAGCATGGGGAAGCGGAGATTCCCATGTCCCATCAATCGCCACGCGTCGGCCAAGGTCGCAGGATGTTGGGGCCAGCGACATTCCGCACTTGTCCTTTGGCTTCGCCTCGAAGCCAAGTTCGTGCGCGCCTTGGGCCCGGGGGCTACTGTCGGTGTTTTGGGACCGAGGGTGCCCAGGCTTGCCTGACTATGGCCCATGGCATGGCTCCACCAGCGGCCTAGTATGACCCAGTTCGGTAGCAACAACACAAGACCCTCGTGAGGGGCCAAGCCTCGCGAGGCAGACGACACCAAGACCTCCTTGGGGGCAGCCATGCTAGGCTGGCTCCCGAGGAGCGGAGATATCAAGGCAGGGTGCACCTAGCGAGGTTCACATGACGTGAGCCATGATGACCAAGGCCAGGCGGGCTCCAGCGGGTGCAGTGTACCAGTTTCCTCTTTGGTGCTAAGGGGGCAAGTGCAGGCGCGGAGTCCTGAGGAATCAGGCAAAGGTTTCCATATCGGTGCAATAATACCAAGACCACCAGGACGGCAGGACGGAGGTCATCACGGAGCCCACAACAGCGTCACCGCCAGAGCCTTTACAGGCGAAGACTACTTTTGTCAGGATAACTTATACTAGTTGTCTACCTTCGAATTTGGCCATTGTGGGTCCCTTCCCGCCTACATTTGGGAAGAGGACCAGGGCCACTATAAATAGGACTTAGCCACCACCATAGAGGGTATCGGAGGAAGACCATCCCCACTCCCACCAGCTGATCGAGCTCAAGAACACCTCACCTCCTGAGGCTGTTCATCCACAATACTAGCTAATCCTCAACCCTCAAGGCAATCCACAACAAAGCTGGAGTAGGGTATTACACTGCAAGGTGGCCCGAACAAGGATAAATCTCTGTGTCTCTTATTCTTTGGGTTCGTCGAGCTAGGCCATGGGATCATCAGTGAGCGAGCTAGGGAGAGAGTGTTCTTCGTGCGCACCCCAGTGTTCGAACTGCTCAAGGGTCCGCGGAGCCCTGAATCCGACCAAATTCTTGGTGTTCGGTTCGTGGTATGAAACTTTCGTGGTAATGGTAGAACTCAAACTGCTGGAGTTTTTCTAATTTGGGGGATGCCAGCCAAGCGTCCACTATGCAGGGTATGGACAACAGCTAGCGTGTCGGGATGCAGATGCATTGAATGGAGCCCTGGTGGGAGGATATGATGGATCTAAGGAGTTCAAAATCATAAAAGATAGATAATCGACGTCAGTCGAGATTGAGGGGCATTGCACACCGTAGAGGGTGCCACCGAGTTGACAGGACTTGGGTACAGCAACAGTCCTTTGTGGGGAGAAGTGAGATGATCTCCCCAAGGATGGCATCCAAGAGACCGCTGATGCGGTCCACCCGAGATTCTACGGGTTCCTCAGATCCGATGGGTGCACTGCCGCTTCTCCCCGCGCTGTCGGGAGCCTCATCTTCTTGGCGCTGGGGCCAGCTGACTCCATTCTCTTTGCGGGCGTCGTGCCGAGCTCACGGGTATGAGAAGAGTAGCTAGAGACGAGCCTAGTGGCAGTGCGAGTGGGAAGAAGGAGGGCTGGGGTTTTCTATAGGAGTGGAAGAAGAGGAGCAGACGTTTTCTGTACGAGTGAGGAAGAAGGTGAGTGGGGGTTTTCTATACGAGTGAGGAAGATGGGGACCGGGCGGGAATTGGGGGGCGATGGAAGCAGGAGAGTCCAGCGAGCTGCGGTATAAGTGGAAGCGAGGAGGAAGGAGGGTTTCTTTGGGATCTCCCCCTCTTCAAGAAATATGGGCTTTTCCTCGCAAAAGAACAAAAACAAATGGGCTTTAAGATGGATAGGCTTTTGTATCGGCCCATGTTTCGTACTGGAGGGTCTTAACACTAGAGGAAGCCCATTAGAGACACTCTCCAGCTCTCCAACTTATTTCCCATTCGAAAGAAAAAAAGAGATGCCTCCATCTTAATTATGGCTCCTCATTGGTAACATTTTTCAACTTGAAAAAAAGTTATTGCTCCTTTTCGGGGCGGCTTGGCATCCACCAATTTAGAGGATGGTGTACTGCATGCAGACACTCACATTGGTCGTAGTGCAGCAAAATGAGGGTTCAAATAACATGCCCACAATATACATATATTGTAAAGGGTTGACACGCTAACATTCACACTAAACTAAGCTTCACAAGATACGCTATGCATAATAGACAACATTCACAAGCACTTAAGTTCAGCATGTTTACGCATCTAAATGGTTCACAAAACTATAACAAAGACAAAGCTATGAGAAGGTGTAGAAATAAAGAAAAATGATCGATGCTTATCTGAGCAAAGGGCCTCCCTATGCACACATTAATTTCCTGGGGATGCTTCTTTCTGCTCAATGTTGCGTGCACTTTGAGCATGTTGGCAACTCCACAGCTAGCTTGATGGCTCATCTTGCAATTTACGCTGACACATTGCAGCAAACAAAGGAGGCAATAGAGATCACTCAGCACCAAACCATTTTGTGCAGTTTCACTGAAATCATCTTCATTGTCCTGATTGTGAAAAGATAGGAAAGCGCTATACTTAAACGATGTCGCAAAACAGTAGCACATATAAATAGCTCGGCATGACAAAACACGATCATCTGGATGAATGGGATACTAACCCGCGTGAGTAAAATTATGCATAATTTTATAGGTGGTTAGTTGATTTCCACCTTGGGATCTCCTATGATGGCACAGAGGAAATTCTATGCAATCGATGAGTGCAATTCCTTCCGTGTGGCTGTAGAAAATTTGCCCGACTAACCCCAATATCTTTCTTGTGCAGTGCCACTAAAATAATGCACCGCTATTTGCATGACCCCTACTCACAGGCCAGGCCATCAATGATTGGATCTCTTTTATCTTGCGTTGGCAGCGCGGCTGCAGTGCTTGTTTGCTCCTCCACACATGACAGGTTCGTTCCACACTGCAAACAGCAAGTCAACGTATGAATAAGCTTATTTCATCTTGCGTTGGTCATTCTAACTAGTTACAAATGTAGGAATACCTGGAGCTCTGTGAGGTCAGCTGACCGCAGGTTCCACTAAAATTGAGGTTTGTGCTTCCGTTTGCACAAATAGACACCGTATGGAGACAGACAACCCTGTTTGCAGAAATATGTAATAGGGTTATTTAGGCAGTGCCATTTTTTGCAGCGGCATATGATTAACAACAGCATCTCATATGTTATCAATGGCATTACAGTGACAGTATGAAAAAGTACCATTAACTAAGAAGTGTGTAAGTGCATCTAGTGCCACCCCTAGTTGGTTTTGGAGTATTGACGACAAACTTGGTTGATGGACTAATGTGTTTGTGAGAATTGCAGGATAACACAGGTAGTAGTCCCTTATTAATTCGGTTTACCTACCAGAGATGACCCCGAAAAATGTGTGAAGACATTGAAGACAATGGTGGTTTGTGAAGACATTCCTAGTGAAGATTATGACATGAGAAGACATTCATGTGAAGACTATGGAGTGCAAAGACATAGTTGTTTCGTAGTTTCCTTTTGTTCCCTGTTGAGTCATAGGAACCACCATACTGTTAAGTGGGGTCCAAGTGAACAAAGTTATAGTGACTGAAGTGATGCTCAACCGAAAATCCTATGTCTTTGAGCGAAGACAATGAGAGCAAACCTTATCCAGAGCTGGATGAGTCAGCTTTACTTGTAGCTCAAGTCAAGCTGCCGCGTGTGTTTCAAAATCCGGTCGTTGGACACGTGTCGGTTCCTTAGTGACCCATGGTCATTTCAGACAAATCAGGTCGGGTTGTCTCCTGGCTATAAATAGTCCACCCCTACACCATAAATTGCTGGCTTCTCAGAGTTAGTGCACGGCTTTTGTCGTTTGAGAGCAACCCACCTCCGAAGTATTTGAGAGAGAGATCCTTGCGAGGACAAAGCCCAAAACACCCAGAGCCAAAGAGTGTTAGGCATCACTGAAGTCTTTCTATCTGCATGACCTGAAGACTTGTTAGACTTGAGGACTATGAATCCTTTAGCCAGTTAGGCGTCGCTTTCTGAGCATCCAAGAGCCATTGTGGATCGCCTGTGAACGAAGTCTGTGAAGGTTTGAATTCTACCTTGTAGACTTACCAGAGTGATTGGGCGAGGATGGGTGTCCTTAGCTCAAGGGGAATAAGGTGAAGACGCGGTCTTCTAAGTTAAATCTCAGCCTCCCTAACCAGACGTACAGTTTTCACAGCAACTGGAACTGGTCTATCAAATCCCTGTCTTCACCAAGAAACTGGTTCTATATCCCACTTCCCTTTACTTTACAGTCTGTCTCCATGAAGTCATTGCATGCTTGTCTAATTTGATTGACTTCACTGAGTGAAGTCTGCTTACTGTCTGGATTCATACTGTCTTCCATCCTGTTCCATACTACCTAGCTGCTGATAGTCTTCGTGCCTTCACTTCATTGCTACTTGACTATGGCTTGTCTAGTGTAGTCATCCTTCCGCTGCATATCAATAGGTTCAATTCTGTTGTTTGTCTTCAAAGACCTCATGTTTTGAAGTCTTCCATAAAAATTGCCTATTCACCCTCCCTCTAGTCGATAACTAGCAGTTTCAATTGGTATCAGAGCAAGGTGCTCCCTTGTTCTATGTGATTCAGTTTAACCACCTGTAGTTTTACCTATGTCGACTATAGGGATAATCAAGGTCTTTGCTGCTGCCCAGTCTTCGATGGCACTGATTACCCCTACTGGAAGAATAAGATGCACATGCATCTTGAAGTCATTGATGTGACTTCTGGTATGTCGTCAAGAATGGTGTTCCCATGGTCGGTGAAGGTGTCACCGCTGCTGATGTCAAGAGGTTCATTCAACTTGATTAGACTACCAAGAACATCATCCATGGTCATCTGACCAAAGGACAGTATGGCCGTGTGAGTGCACTGGAAACTGCGAAGCTGGTCAGGGACTGGCTCTCCAAGGTCAACGAAGGCATCTCAACTCAGAGAGATTCAGGATTGATGTTCTTCACAACCTCTTCAACTACTTTAGGAGAAATGGCAATGAGAATGTCCAGCTCACATTTGATCGCCTCACTGATATCAGAAATGAGCTTCGAGCACTTGGAGCCACTGAGATCACGAAGCACGAAATCGTCAAGAAGCTCCTTAGATCACTTGACAGCTCATTCGACACCCTGGCCCTGATGATTCAAGAATGTCCCGACCTCAAAGATCTCGATCCATCTGACATACTTGAGAGTCTCAACACACATGAGTTCTAGTTATCTCAGAAGAGAGATATCTATGGCCCAACTATGGCCGAACCCAGGTTTTGAAGGCAAAGGTTGTGTCCTCATCTGAAGAAGAATCTGACTGAGTTCTGGGGATCCTGAAGGCATTGGAAAGGAGCTAGCTATGCTCATGAAGAAGTTCCAGAAGTTCTCCAAAAAGAAAGGTTTCAGAAAGTCTTCAAGATCCAGCTCAAGAAATGATGAAGCTTCCACTCATGACCATAAGAAGAGCTCATCCAGGAAGGCTCGTGCATTTGTTGGCAAGGAGATGGATTCAGAGTTGGAGTCTGCTTCTGAGGAGGTGGAGGTGGAGTCTAAGGAGGAATCCGATTCAGGCGTGGCAGGCCTGGCTCTAGCTTCAGCTTATGTCGCCAGGTCCATCTTCAACACCGAAGACAATGGCCTCGTCGCCGACGTTGATGCTGATGATGAGGATGACTCTGCTCCTACCTACTGCTTCATGGCAGGTGGTGCCAAGGTAAACTCATGCGATGCTTACTTTCAAACATCTAGTGAAGATGACTCTGAATGTGAATCTAAACCTAGCTACAAAACACTTGCTATTGGAACTGAACAACAAAATGCTATGGAACATATTCAAAAGTTGCTAGACAAAAGCGATGACCAGTTGGACATGGAAATGACTCGAACTCAGTCCTTAATTGAAGACATTAAAAATCTTCATGTTAAGTATGAGGAACTTGAAAGTCATCATGAAACACTCTTAGCTACTCTTGAGAAGCTTTCCTATGACTATCTTCAAAGGAAGCAAGAGCTTGAGAACCCGAGGGCATCTCATGAAGATCTTCAAAAGGAGAATGAGTCACTTCATGCTCAACATATCAGTACCACTCAGGAAGACTTTGAGCCACCATGTTTAAAATGTCTTGAGCGTGATAATGTTGTCTCTGTTGTTGAATGTTCTACTGCTTCTACTGTTGCTATATCTTCAACTGCTGATGTAATAACTAACCCCCCTTTTGAGGATACCACTACTATTGCTGATGAAAATGCTAGGTTGAAGACATTGCTTGAAACAAGGATGTACAAAAGCTTCAAATGGCATCAGACACTATGTGATATCCTCAAGAAACAGATTCTGAACCGAAAACCTAGGAAAGAGGGTGTTGGGTTCGAGAGGAAAATGAATGTTGATGGTTCATTCTGGAAGCCCGAGCAGTACCCCAAAACCACAGGGGTTGCTGCAAAGGGTCCTTCAGTGGATCCATCTACCTTATCTGGCTTCACTTGTGCTAACCACTTATCATTGATAAATCCGTTGATGCAAACTATAAACTGTTTAAGAATTAGAATGGTGAAGTGTTTGCCAGGTATATTGGTACTAACTACAGGAATGGATCACCTTTGAAGAAGATCTGAGTGCCCAAAAGTTGTCATTCTTTTGAAGATTCCTTTGAAGAAGATCACCTTTGAAGCTTCCTTTGAAGAATATCATCATGACACCACCTGGAAAGAAGAAAAACCCCAGACCAAAGGCTTCATACAGATATAGGACCCACCAGGGTCACCCTAACACCAGTGTTTTGCAGGGAAACCATACTCAAACTTATGAATATGAGTGTGTTCCATCAAACCGCTATGTTCATAAGACCAAGAACTTTTCTGCTTATTCCTATGAGTATTATTCACCTCTGCAAGGCTATTTGCTAGGGCTCCAAAGCCAAAGTTCTCATATGCTGCAATTAGACTCATTGCTTCTAAGCCACCCCTGAAGATGTGGGTGGTTAAGAAAAAATAACTCTCTTTTGCAGGGAAAGGTCTTCAGCGGGAAATCAAAGGCTTCTGATGCTTATGCTGGGGACCTAAAACATCTTGTGGGACGCAAGATAAAATGCCAAAATGGTCTTACTATATATTTCGTTCCAGGATTTCTTGACAAACATCCAATCTACCCGAACAAGGATCTGAACTTTGATAGTATGCTTGTTCGTCAAATGTTTATGCTTCACATTTCCCTTGGTGAAGTTTATCCCCCAAACTGAACTATAGGGTATGACACCAAAGGCTTCTGACTGGATCATGGACAGTGGATGCACTAACCACATGACTGGTGGTCGAAGTCTTCTTATGGATTCAACCCTACGCCCGTCTGAGAAAAGTCACATCACATTTGCTGACACTGGTAAAAGCAAGGTATTGGGCCTAGATAGAGTTGCAATCTCAAAGGATCAGCATACGGATAAAGTGATGCTTGTTGAATCCCTTGGTTTCAACTTAATGTCTGTCTCAATGCTTTGTAACCTGAACACGATTGTGATATTTGGAAAATATCATTGCCTTGTTCTTATGGAATCTGACAAATCTCTAGTCTTTGAAGGATACCGAAAGGACAATCTGTATATGGTAGATTTCTCCGCAAGACCACAACTAGCCGTATGTCTTCTAGCAAAAGCTTCAGAGTGCTGGCTCTGGCATCGGAGGCTAGGGCAGGCGGGCATGAGGAACTTATACACTCTCGCGAAGAAGAAGCATGTCATAGGTATAACGGGAGTCAAGTTCAAGAAGGATCATCTATGCGGTGCCTGCGAAGATGGAAAGATGACTCAGGCAAAGCGTCCCTCGAAGACAATCATGACAATGACACGTCCCTTTGAGCTCTTGATGACGTCCATCGAGCTCTTGATCTAGTTGAGGACGATGGAGAGTTCCATCAGCACGACGGCGTGGCGATGGTGATGATGAAGTTACCAGCGCAGGGCTTCACCTAAGCACTACTACGATATGACTGAGGTGTGTAACTGTGGAGGAGGCACCGCACACGGCTAAGACAATTGATCTTGTCTGTTCTAGGGTGCCCCTGCCCCCGTATATAAAGTAGGAGAGGGGTAGGCCGGCCGGCCCCTATAGGGCGCGCCAAGGAGAGGAGTCCTACCAGGACTCCAAGTCCTAGTAGGATTTGTCACACCCACAATGCGGCTATATCTCCCATGAGTCGGGGAACGACTTAGAGGCATAGCCGCATGGTAGGTTTGTCGCAAGAGGGGTAATCTTCACACAATCCCATGTACTGAATAAGAAAGGGATAAAGAGTTGGCTTACAATCGCCACTTCACACAATACATAAATATAGCATTACATCATCCAGAATACAATCAAGTCTGACTACGGAACCAAAATAAAGACAACCCCAAATGCATAGATCCCCGATCGACCCGACTTGGATCCACTACTGATCAACTGGAAACGAAACAACACAATGAACACGATCTTCATCGAGCTCCCACTTGAGCTCAGTAGCATCACCTGCACTGGTGTCATCGGCACCTGCAACTGTTTGGAAGTATCTGTGAGTCATGAGGACTCAGCAATCTCACACCCTCGCGATCAAAACTATGTAAGCTTATAGGTAGGAAAAGGTAGTGAGGTGGAGCTGCAGCAAGAACTAGCATATATGGTGGCTAACTTACGCAAATGAGAGCGAGAAGAGAAGCAAAGCACGGTCGTGAACTAGAAGTGATCCTGATACTACTTACGTTCAAACATAACTCCAAAGCCGTGTTCACTTCCCAGACGCCGCTGAGAAGAGACCATCACGGCTACACACACGGTTGATTCATTTTAAATTAAGTTAAGTGTCCGGTTTTCTACAACCGGATATTAACAAATTCCCATCTGCCCATAACCGCGGGAACGGCTTTCGAAAGTTCAAAACCCTGCAGGGGTGTCCCAACTTAGCCCATCACAAGCTCTCATGGTCAACGAAGGATATTCCTTCTCCCAGGAAGACCTGATCAGACTCGGAATCCCGGTTACAAGACATTTCGACAATGGTAAAACAAGACCAGCAAGACTACCCACTGTGCCGACAAATCTCGATAGGAGCTGCACATATCTCGTTCTCAGGGCACACAGGATAAGCTAAGCGTATGGGAGCCAACATAACCCAAGTTGCCAAGGGACGTATAACACCCACGATGCGGCTATATCTCCCACGTGTCGGAGCATGACTTAGAGGCATAACCGCATTGTAGGCAATGTCGCAAGAGGGGTAACCTTTGCACATCCCATGTACTGAACAAGAAAGAGGTACAGAGTTGGCTTACAATCACCACTTCACATAATACATGAATTTAGCATTACATCATCCAAATACAAACAAGGTCCGACTACGGAACCAAAATAAAAGAAGACCACCCCTAATGTTACAGATCCCCGATCGCCTTGACTGGGCTCCACTACTGATCAACTGGAAACGAAACAACACCACGAACATGATCTTCATCGAGCTCCTCCTTGAGCTCGGCTGCGTCACCTGCACGGTATCATCGGCACCTGCAACTGGTTTTGGAAGTAATCTGTGAGTCACGGGGACTCGGCAATCTCACACCCTCGCGATCAAGACTATTTAAGCTTATGGGTAGGAAAGGGCTAATGAGGTGGAACTGCAGCAAGCACTATCATATATGGTGGCTAACTTACGCAAAAGAGAGCGAGAAGAGAAGGCAAAGCACGGTCGTGAACTAGAAGTGATCAAGAAGTTAAGTTTCAGGTTTTCTACAATCGAACATTAACAAATTCCCATCTGCCCATAACCGCGGGCACGGCTTTCGAAAGTTCAAAACCCTGCAGGGGTGTCCCAACTTAGCCCTTCACAAGCTCTCGCGGTCAACGAAGGATATTTCTTCTCCCAAGAAGACCCGATCAAACTCGGAATCCCGGTTACAAGACATTTCGACAATGGTAAAACAAGACCAGCAAGACCACCCGCTGTGCCGACAAATCCTGATAGGAGCTGCACATATCTCGTTCTCTGGGTAGACCAGATAAGCTAAGCGTACAGGAGCCGACGTAACCCAAGTTGCCAAGGGATGGCCCTGCATGGTGCTCTAGTTTGGACCAACACTCAAAGGAGCACTGGCCCGAGGGTTTAAAATAAAGATGACCCTTGAGTCTGCAGAACCCAAGGGAAAAAGGCTTAGGTGGCAAATGGTAAAACCAAGGTTGGGCCTTGCTGGAGGAGTTTTTTTCAAGACGAACTGTCAAGGGGTTCCTATTATAACCCAACCGCGTAAGGAACACAAAATCAAGGAACATAACACCAGTATGACGGAAACTAGGGCGGCAAGAGTGGAACAAAACACCAGGCATAAGGACGAGCCTTCCACCCTTTACCCAGTATATAGATGCATTAATTAAATAAGAGATATTGTGATATCCCAACATATCCATGTTCTAAACATGGAACAAACTAACAACGCTATAAGAGGGGCTGAGCAAAGCGGTAACATAGCCAAACAACAGTTTGCTAGGACAAGGTGGGTTAGAGGCATGACATGGCAATATGGGGGGGGCACGATATAGCAAGTGGTAGGTATCGTGGCATAGCAAAAGAGCAAGCAACTAGCAAGCAAAGATAGAAGTGATTTCGAGGGTATGGTCATCTTGCCTGAGATCCCGCATGGAAGAAGAACAAGTCCACGAAGAAGACAAACAGATGTACTCGAACGAATCCTCACAACTCCGAAATGAAACCGAAGCTAACGCGAGAAGCAACCCGGACAGAAGCAAACAACATAGTAAACAACCACCACATAAACAGGGCATGATGCACAACCAAGTATGATGCATGTCCGGTTAATGAGGCATGGCATGGGAAAGGGCACAAACAAAACTACAAGTTAAGTGGAGCTCAATATGCAACGAGTTGCATATTGTCGCAACACCACAACAATTATTTAGTTCTCTCTCGTTTATGTACCCAACAATATTAAAAGTTGTTAAACATGGCAAGAGATGAAACAAAGTAAAACTACCTATCTAGGCAAGTTTAAATGAGGCCGGAACAACAAACAACAAGTTCGGAAACTCCTCATGTGCACATTATAAGGTTTGGTACTGTTCTTCCCTAAACCATATTTTATAGTTGTTAAACATGAAAAGTAAAATCACCATGATAATCTATGCATTTTTCTACCCCATTTACATATAAAGTTTGTTAGGTTTGGAGCTACAGTTATGTACTTATGAATTAAAGCATTTTAACATGGCATTGGAGCAAATTAATGCAAACAGCAGTTTAAACATTTTAAACATAGATGAAAGTTGCATATTATGAAACTAGACAAAATTCTAAGCATTTTTCATATTTGGAGTTTTTACATATGATGCATAGTTTGTGAGTTATTAACTGAATGAAGTATGAGGGCTTTTCTGCAAAACTGGCAATTCAAGAAAATTAGCTAAAACCGCAGATGCTGAAAAAACATAAACGGGCCGAATCATAGGCCGGCCCAACAATGCACAGGGGCGGGGGCTGCTCACCAGGCCTCATGGGCCGGCTCGGGGACGGAGGACGCTGCTGGGCCTCGCTGGAGAGGTCAACGCACGGCGCGGTGCTCGTCGTCTCGTTTCAGTGTTGGTCGAAGGTAGGCAGCGGCGCAGCTGCACAGGCAAGGGCGCTGCCGTCGGGGATTGGTGCGGGAGGAGCTCGGGAGGCAGGCTACAGAGGCGAGGCGATGGCGCGACCGGGCCCTACACGTAGAACCGCGGCCAATGGTGATGCGGTCCTCGCGCGGGTACAAGAGTGTGAGTAGTTCAAGCTCCTCTGCTCGATGCAGAGCGAGCAAAGGCTGGCGGTGGGGCATGGAGGTTAACAGGTCGAGGGACGAGCGATGCGGGAGCAGAGGACGACACCGAGCTCGGGGTTGTGGAGGAGCAAGGGACTACGACTACGGACATCAAGGGGCTCCGGCGAGGTCTTGGCAGCGAGGCAGGGACTTGGCGTGCCGCGCAATGACTTGAAGTAGACGACGTCGATGGCAGGAGACGGCGGAGATGGCTGGATCCGGTCTGGCTCGATCGATCCAAGGCGGCGTGGGTCGAGGGAGCGCCGGGGAAGGTCCCTGGAGGCGGGGCACGAGCGTGGAGGAAGACGCGGGGCTACCGCTGCTAGCTCCTGGGGGCGCGGACGATGACGCCTGCGAGCGGCTGGACGCATCCAAGAGACAAGGGAGGAGGAGGCTGGGGCGCTGGAAGACGGCCGCAGCGACGAGATGAACGACGGCGGGGACGAGGAGGCGGTGCCATGGAGTCTCGGTTCCCTCTTGTTGGCCGCTTGTGGTGGTTGCCGGCAGCGAGGTTCGCCGGTGGCCGCGGGGTCGCCGGCAGGTGGTGGCGCGCTCGGGCTCCAAGCAACGAGGAGGGGATGGACTTGGGCTGGCTGGTGGAGAACGAGAGAGGAATTTTTTTGGATCAGGGAGGAAGCTGCTGGTTGGTCCGGGAGGGATCCCGAGGAACCAGGTGGAGTGGCGGCGCGGCGGGATCGATGGGACAAGACCCCTAGGATCTAGGGTTGGACCTGATATATATAGCAAAAGGATTTTTGGACAGGGGCATTTGGTCCCTCCGATGTTAATCATACGGTCCCGGATAAATAGGTTAGGGAGCCCAATTAAGAAAACAGAGACGTTTTGTAGATGTTTGGGGATGATCCGGATCCAACGGTGACGAGTGTCCAGATCAGGTCCGGGACAACTTTCGGACGCGTGCGAGGGGTTCGATGCACTGCGCAAAGAGGGGTAGGATGCGTCTAGGTGGACTGTGGAGAGCGGGTTGGTCTGAGAGAAGAGGGGAGAGATGCAGCCCGACACGGTTTCCAGAGACCGAAAACGTCCGACGTTTTGACCGACTATAATGTCGTTATAGTTATCTGTTGGGGCGTCAAACGGACTCCGAATGCGATGAAACTTGATAGACGGTCTATCTACACTATAATAAGACCGCATGCCAACTTTCATCCCATTCCGAGAACATCTTCCGGCCAATTATAAAATAATATTTCGGACGTGCCGTGGGTGCATGCAAGTGTGGTTGAGCTCGGAACGGACAACGGAAAGAACGGGGAGGCCGGGATGGATGCAAGTTTTGAATACAAGATGATGCAATGCACATGATGACATGGCAAGAAGCGACACGCAAGCAAATGACAAGGCAACAACAACAAATAACTGGAAGACACCTGGCGCAACTGTTTCGGGGTGTTACAACACTCCACCACTACGAGAGGATCTCGTACCGAGATCTAGGATGGCACCGGAGGGAAAACGGAAGAGAAAGAGAAGAGGTAAAACTAAGTTGCTTCATGGATAACGAGTAGAACCACGAACCTTCAGAGGTTGAACAAATTGAATGAAAAAAACAACAAAGATGAACAAAGTTGAAAACACTCCGTTAGGAAAGAGGAACAAGGAACATTACCAGAACCTTGTAGGTTGAAAGACATAAGAAAAGGGTTGCAATGGACAAGAAGTACATGCAAGCACTCCGGTAGAAACGAGATGTACAAGGAACAATAAGAATCAATTATGACAACACTCCGGTTAAACAAGATAGAGAAGGAATAAGGATGATATAAATTGGACAGCACTCCGACTGTAAATGAAAGGAATTGAACATGATCTTGACAAAACAAGATGATGGGTCAAAGAGAGCAACATCACAATGCCTCCGGAACAAATGTAAGAATGGAATCAAAAGAACGGAGGAGAAAACAACATCTTCTACCTCAAATGAGCTTGAAAAGCATCTTTAGGAGAAGGGTCGTACGGAGTTGTTGGATTATCAACAACGAAAAGAGTAAGCTTGATATAGACTTATAGAAGAGATCTCAAAATTATGAGGTGACAACCTGCCACTAACGGAAACAATAGATTGGATTGATATCAACGAGGAGACGAGAAACTATTTCACCGTGAGGATAAAAGAAGAACTTGGGTCATTTATAAACACCATAAATAGGAACAATCCTTAGGGAAAGCTTTAGGTGAAGTATAACCAAATATAACTCCAATGAAGAGATTGATTGGATTGAAAAGATGTCTTGAGCGAAGAGAAAATGATGAATTTAGATATGTCACTCTTGAAAACTTGTGAATCATGAGACACGAAGGGAAATTATCAACAATGACATAACACCACCTCAAAAGATAAGATAGAAAGAATTGCACTTCGGAATGCAAGATGAGGAATACTCGAGCTCCTTTGAAAAGAATCTCGATGTACACTTCGAGAAGGAATTAAATCCTTCATGAACCATCATGTAGAACCTCCATGAAGAACTCCGGTAATAAAAGAATGATCAAACGAAAGGAAAAAGAAGTTGAAAACACAAGGTGAATCCTCACAATAATTTATATTGATCTTTGCGACGATATAATTGAGAGAACTTGGAACTCCGGGAAAAGAAAAGATGAAACAAATGAAACCGAGAATTTGATGAGCCTCCGGAATAAGGAATTAATCACTTGGATGAAACGAGAATAAGAATTACGTTATGTGTATCCTTCACCAATTAAATTGATGACCCACATTGGATTTGGCATGCTACTTATTCTTGTAGAAAGGATTAAGATAGATATAGCGTCAAACTTGGGAAGGTTTTCAACGAACCACTGGTAGAATTTGGAAAGCAGGAATGCATTGAACATGAAAAGTAAAATCACCATGATAAACATGAAAAGTAAAATCACCATGATAATCTATGCATTTTCTACCCCATCTACATATAAAGTTTGTTAGGTTTGGAGCTATGGTTATTTAGTTATGAATTAAAGCATTTTAACATGGCATTGGAGCAAATTAATGCAAACAACAGTTTAAACATTTTAAACATAGATGAAAGTTGCATATTGTGAAACTAGATAAAATCCTAAGCATTTTTCATATTTTGAGTTTTTACATATGATGCACAGTTTGTGAGTTATTAAATGAATGAAGTATGAGGGCTTTTCTGCAAAACTGGCAATTCGAGAAAATTAGCTAAAATCGCAGATGCTAAAAAAACATACACAGGCCGAATCAGAGGCCGTCCCAACAATGCACAGGGGCGGGGGCTGCTCACCAGGCCTCATGGGCCGGCTCAGGGACGGAGTACGCTGCTGGGCCTCGCTGGAGAGGTCAACGCACGGCGCGGTGCTCGTCGTCTCGTTTCAGTGTTGGTCGAAGGTAGGCAGCGGCGCAGCTGCACAGGCAAGGGCGCTGGCATCGGGGATCGGTGCGGGAGGAGCTCGGGAGGCAGGCTGCAGAGGCGAGGCGATGGCGCAACCGAGCCCTACACGCAGAACCGCGGTAAACAGTGATGCGGTCCTCGCGTGGTTACAAGAGTGCGAGTAGTTCAGGCTCCTCTGCTCGATGTAGAGCGAGCAAAGGCCGGCGGCGGGGCATGGAGGTCAATGGGTCGAGGGACGAGCGATGCGGGAGCAGAGGATGGCACCGAGCTCGGGGTTGCGGAGGAGCAAGGGACTGCGGCTGCGGACATCGAGGGGCTCCGGCGAGGTCTTGGCAGCGAGGCAGGGGCTTGGCATGCCGCGCAACGACCTGAAGTAGACGGCGTCGATGGCAGGAGACAGCGGAGATGGCTGGATCTGGTCTAGCTCGATCGATCCGAGGTGGTGTGGGTTGAGGGAGTGCCGGGGAAGGTCCCTAGAGGCGGGGCTTGGTCTGCTCCGGCGGGTTTGCTCGCGAACGAGCTCCGCTGGGGATCCTTGCTCGGGCACGATCGTGGAGGGAGACGCGGGGCTACCGCTGCCAGCTCCTGGGGGCGCGGACGATGACGCCTGCAGGCGGCTGGACGCGTCCAATAGACAAGGGAGGAGGAGGCTGGGGCGCTGGAAGACGGCCGCAGCAACGAGATGAAGGACGGCGGGGACGAGGAGGCGGCGCCATGGAGTCTCGGTTCCCTCTTGTTGGCCGCTGGTGGTGGTTGCCAGCGACGAGGTTCGCCGGGGGCCGTGGGGTCGCCGGCAGGTGGTGGCGCGCTCGGCCCCCAAGAGACGAGGAGGGGATGGATTTGGGTTGGCTGGTGGAGAACGAGAGAGGAATTTTTTTGGATTAGGGAGGAAGCTGCTGGTTGGTCCGGGAGGGATCCCGAGGAATCAGGTGGAGTGGCGGCGTGGTGGGATTGATGGGACAAGACCCCTAGGATCTAGGGTTGGACCTGAGATATATAGCAAAAGGATTTTTGGACAGGGGCATTTGGTCCCTCCAATCTTAATCGTACGGTCCCGGATAAATAGGGTAGGGAGCCCAATTAAGAAAACGGAGACGTTTTGTAGATGTTTGGGGATGATCCGGATCCAACGGTGACGACTGTCTGGGTCGGGTCCGGGACAGCTTTCAGACGCGCGCGAGGGGTTCGATGCACTGCGCAAAGAGGGGTAGGATGGGTCTAGGTGGAATGTGGAGAGCGGGTTGGTCTGAGAGAAGAGGGGAGAATGCAGCCCGACACGCTTTCCGGAGACCAAAAACGTCCGACGTTTTGACCGACTATAATGTCGTTATAGTTATCTGTTGGGGCGTCAAACGGACTCCGAATTCGATGAAACTTGACAGACGGTCTAAGTACACTATAATAAGACCGCACGCCAACTTTCATCCCATTCCGACAACATCTTTCGGCCAATTATAAAATAATATTTCAGACGTGTCGCGGGCTCGTGCAAGTGTGGTTGAGCTCGGAACGGACAACGGAAAGAACGGGGAGGCCGGGACGGATGCAAGGTTTGAAAACAATATGATGCAATGCACATGATGACATGGCAAGAAGCGACACGCAAGCAAATGACAAGGCAACAACAACGAATAACTGGAAGACACCTGGCGCAACGGTCTTGGGGCGTTACAACCCTCCACCACTACGAGAGGATCTCGTCCCGAGATCTAGGATGGCACCGGAGGGAAAACGAAAGAGAAAGAGAAGATGTAAAACTAAGTTGCTTCTTGGACAACGAGTGAAACCACAAACCTTTAGAGGTTGAACAAATTGAAAGAAAAAAACAATGAAGATGAACAAAGTTGAAAACACTCCGTTAGGAAAGAGGAACAAGGAACATTACTAGAACCTTGTAGGTTGAAAGACATAAGAAAAGGGTTGCAATGGACAAGAAGTACATGCAAGCACTCCGGTAGAAACGAGATGTACAAGGAATGATAAGGATCAATTATGACAACACTCCAGTTAAACAAGATAGAGAAGAAATAAGGATGATCTAAGTTGGACAGCACTCCGACTATAAATGAAAGGAATTGAACATGATCTTGACAAAAAAAGATGATGGGTCAAAGAGAGCAACATCACAATGCCTCCCGAACAAATGTAAGAATGGAATCAAAAGAACGGAGGAGAAAACAACATCTTCAACCTCAAATGAGCTTGAAAAGCATCTTTAGGAGAAGGGTCGAACGGAGTTGTTGGATTATCAACAACGAAAAGAGTAAGCTTGATATAGACTTATAGAAGAGATCTCAAAATTATGAGGTGACAACCTGCCACTAACGGAAACAATAGATTGGATTGATATCAACGAGGGGACGAGAAACTATTTCACCGTGAGTATAAAAGAAGAACTTGGGTCATTTATAAACACCATAAATAGGAACAATACTTAGGGAAAGCTTTAGGTGAAGTATAACCCAATATAACTCCAATGAAGAGATTGATTGGATTGAAAAGATGTCTTGAGCGAAGAGAAAATGATTGATTTAGATATGTCACTCTTGAAAACTTGTGAATCATGAGACGTGAAGGGAAATTATCAACAATGACATAACCACCACCTCAAAAGATAAGATAGAAAGAATTACACTTCGGAATGCAAGATGAGGAATACTCAAGCTCCTTTGAAAAGAATCTCGATGAACACTTCGAGAAGGAATTAAATCCTTCATGAACCATCATGTAGAACCTCCATGAAGAACTCCGGTAATAAAAGAATGATCAAATGAAAGGAAAAAGAAGTTGAAAATACAAGGTGATTCCTTGCAATGATTTAGATTGATCTTCGCGACGATATAATTGAGAGAGAGCTTGGAACTCCGGGAAAAGAAAAGATGAAACAAATGAAACCGAGAATTTGATGAGCCTCCGGAATAAGGAATTAATCACTTGGATGAAACAAGAATAAGAATTACGTTATGCGTATCCTTCACCAATTAAATTGATGAGCCACATTGGATTTGGCATGCTACTTATTCTCGTAGAAAGGATTAAGATAGATATAGCGTCAAACTTGGGAAGGTCTTCAACGAACCACCGGTAGAATTTGGAAAGCAGGAATGCATTGATATGATAAACGAAGGAAGAAGAATCTTGGAAGAACCACCGTAAAAATTGAAAAAGAACGAATAAAACATGAAGAAACACCGGGAAGGATTGGCAAATAAACGAAGATGCTTGAAAGAATTTAGATATAAGAGAACGAAGAGATGATGAGCTGATTAGAGAATACTTGAATGCTGCACCGGTCAGATTTGGAGAATGATAGCTGAAAGCTGAGAATGAATAAATCTTATGAAATGATGGCCTTTGGAGAATCAAACTGAAAAGACTACTGAATTACTCCAAATGGGTGAAAAGAATTCTCACAATCAAAAACAATTATGAGAGGATGGCATAAAGCTAGAACCAAGAATCTTCAAGAGAACGGATAAGATTTGGAGGGAAAACTCTTCTTCGGCCTTCAAATGTTGAGAATGTCGACGAGAAACACCACCATGAGTTGTTGAGATACTCCGGGATGATGAAACACATACGACTGATGATAATTCATTCTTACATCAAACTTTGAAATGAATTTGAGAATAACACCTGGAAAAGAAGAGTCAGGTAAGATCCTGGGAAAAGACGTGTGGGTTAGGGCCCACTCAAAAGATACACCGTAGAACGATTTAAAAGAGAGAATGCACCGGTTGAATTAAAAGGCTTGAATAAGATAACATCCACGAAAGATCTTGAATGAATGCATAGTGGAAATACGAATCTTCGAGATATCTTGAGCACTCCGGAACAATTGAATAGCGAGAAATGAATGAATATGAGGTGCACCGGCATGAGAAGGTTTTTGAAAAGAGGAAAATGATATGATAAACAAAGCTTGAATTGGATCCACCGGAGAAGAAAAGAATGTAGAATGATACACTTGAAGCTCCGTTAGTATCTTCCTGAGAATCACCGGATAAGAACATGAAGGAAAAGAATGGAGAGACTTCCATCAATAAAATGGATAGTTGATTAAGAAATCTGAATCCTTGAAGAAAAAAGGGATGGGAGGGAGGGAAAAACAAAGACAACTTGGAGACGGATGAAACAACACCGTTGAGAGAACTTAGAATAGATCTTGCGGATGTCGAAAATGATCGGATCCATTTGAAGAGAAACACATTGGTTGAAAAAGAATTAACATGACAATCTCGATTATCAAGAAGGATTAGTATTCACATAGAAATATGAGAACACCGCTTAGGAAAGGTATGGAATCAACATTTGACTTCGAAGCAACTCGAATACCACAACTGAAAACAAAACAAAGGATTGGCTTGCAGAATAAGCTGGAACAAACATATGATAGAGATTTTGTCCGAAGTTTTCGTGGTGGGGCCCACACGGGCTCGATCGTACAACACCATCATGTACAAGGCAGTGCACATGACATACGAAGCGTCCCCGAGTCAGCATAGCCAAGGACTCTTTAAGACACAACGAGACCACAGTAAAACCAACCGTGGATAGGCGGACCACTAGACGTCGAACCCCAATTTCATATCATACATCTGTCGGAAAGATATCCTACGAGCTACTTGAATTCCCACTTATAAACTCCCGAAACTTTCTGGTTATGCAATCAGGTGTTGGGGATACAGGGGAAGCATAATATCTCACCCAAAACTAACAAATCCTACGTCCAGCTGTATCCATCCTTCAACACATAACCAAGAAACCTTCGGAAATCATTTACCTCAACCTTCATAAAGCATCTGTTATACGATTTATGGCAATACTCCTGAACTCCCGCCCAGTACTAGGTGGCGTCGAGGTTATCTCACCAACAACTGCATAAAAGAGATTTTCAATTTTGGCAAAACTCAGGTATTCCATAACTGCAACGATAAAATTGTGATGACAACACCTCGGAGCTCAACTCCCCGGGACACTGACACAACCCCTAAATGTCAGGAGGCACCAAGAACAATGTTCTCGTCACAAGACTATCAAAACAATTCCAAGATACCCGCGTGATCCTAAAAAAATTTCGTGAAATTTGAGAATAGAAGAGTCAAAACTCTACATCAGGAGGCCTCGCCAGAGTGATGAAGGGACTAAGGAGTAAAAAGAATCCTACTCTCCGATATATATAATCCTATAAGACTCAAAACATTTTTCTAGACTCAACAACGCCAATGATTCGATCAAGCAGGGGGGCTCCTAAGTCGGGGAAGGCTCTGATTACCAACTTTTAACACCCACGATGCGGCTATATCTCCCACGTGTCGGAGCACGACTTAGAGGCATAACCACATTGTAGGCAATGTTGCAAGAGGGGTAATCTTTACACATCCCATGTACTGAACAACAAAGAGGTACAGAGTTGGCTTACAATCGCCACTTCACACAATACATGAATATAGCATCACATCATCCAGATACAAACAAGGCCCGACTACGGAACCAAAATAAAAGAAGACCACCCCTAATGCTACAGATCGCCGATCGCCCCGACTGGGCTCCACTACTGATCAACTGGAAACAGAACAACACCACGAACACGATCTTCATCGAGCTCCTCCTTGAGCTTGGTTGTGTCACCTGCACGGTATCATCGGCACCTGCAACTGGTTTTGGAAGTAATCTGTGAGTCATGGGGACTCAGCAATCTCACACCCTCGCGATCAAGACTATTTAAGCTTATGGGTAGGAAAGGGGTAATGAGGTGGAACTGCAGCAAGCACTAGCATATATGGTGGCTAACTTAAGCAAAAGAGACCGAGAAGAGAAGGCAAAGCATGGTCGTGAACTAGAAGTGATCAAGAAGTGATCCTAAAACTACTTACGTTCAAGCATAACTCCAACGCCGTGTTCACTTCCCGGACTCCGCCGAGAAGAGACCATCACGGCCACACAGGCGGTTGATGATTTTTTAATTAAGTTATGTTTCAGGTTTTCTACAACCGGACATTAACAAATTCCCATCTGCCCATAACCGCGGGCACGACTTTCGAAAGTTCAAAACCCTACAGGGGTGTCCCAACTTAGCCCATCACAAGCTCTCACGGTCAACAAAGGATATTCCTTTATCCCAGGAAGACCCGATCAGACTCGGAATACCGGTTACAAGACATTTCGACAATGGTAAAACAAGACTAGCAAGACCACCCGTTGTGCCAACAAATCCCGATAGGAGCTGCACATATCTCGTTCTTAGGGCACACCGGATAAGCTAAGCGTACAGGAGCCGATGTAACCAAAGTTGCCATGGGATGGCCCTGCACGGTGCTCTAGTTTGGACCAACACTCAGAGGAGCACTGGCCCGGGGGTTTAAAATAAAGATGACCCTTGAGTCTGCAGAACCCAAGGGAAAAAGGCTTAGGTGGCAAATATTAAAACCAAGGTTGGGCCTTGCTAGAGGAGTTTTTTTAGGCGAATTGTCAAGGGGTTCCCATTATAACCCAACCGCGTAAGGAACGCAAAGTCAAGGAACATAACACCGGTATGACGGAAACTAGGGCGGCAAGAGTGTAACAAAACACCAGGCATAAGGCTGAGCCTTCCACCCTTTACCAAGTATATGGATGCATTAATTAAATAAGAGATATTGTGATATCCCAACATATCCATGTTCCAAACATGGAACAAACTCCATCTTCACCTACAACTAACAACGCTATAAGAGGGGCTGAGCAAAGCGGTAACATAGCCAAACAACGATTTGCTAGGACAAGGTGCGTTAGAGGCTTGACATGGCAATATGGGGGGAACGATATAGCAAGTGGTAGGTATCATGGCATAGCAAAAGAGCGAGCAACTAGCAAGCAAAGATAGAAGTGATTTCAAGGGTATGGTCATCTTGCCTGAGACCCCGCAAGGAAGAAGAACGAGTCCATGAAGAAGACAAATGGACGTAGTCAAACGAATCCTCACAACTCCGGAACGAAACCGAAGCTAACGCGAGAAGCAACCCGAAAAGAAGAAAACAACATAGTAAACAACCACCACATAAACAGGGCATGATGCACAACCAAGTATGATGCATGTCCAGTTAATGAGGCATGGCATGGCAAAGGGCACAAACAAAACTACAAGTTAAGTGGAGCTCAACATGCAACGAGTTGCATATTGTCGTAACACCACAACAATTATTTAGTTCTCTCTCGTTTATGTACCCAACAATATTAAATGTTGTTAAACATGGCAAGAGGTGAAACAAAGTAAAACTACCTATCTAGGCAAGTTTAAATGAGGCCAGAACAACAAACAACAAGTCCAAAAACTCCTCATGTGCACATTATAAAGTTTGGTACTGTTCTGCCCTAAACCATATTTTATAGTTGTTAATCATGCAAAGTAAAATCACCATGATAATCTATGCATTTTTCTACGCCATTTACATATAAAGTTTGTTAGGTTTGGAGCTACGGTTATTTAGTTATGAATTAAAGCATTTTAACATGGCATTGGAGCAAATTAATGCAAACAGCAGTTTAAACATTTTAAACATAGATGAAAGTTGCATATTATGAAACTAGATAAAATTCTAAGAATTTTTCATATTTGGAGTTTTTACATATGATGCACAGTTTGTGAGTTATTAAATGAATGAAGTATGAGGGCTTTTGTGCAAAACTGGCAATTCGAGAAAATTAGCTAAAACCGCAGATGCTAAAAAAACATACACGGGCCGAATCAGAGGCCAGCCCAACAATGCACATGGGCGGGGGCTGCTCACCAGGCCTCATGGGCCGGCTCGGGGATGGAGGACGCTGCTGGGCCTCGCTGGAGAGGTCAACGCACGGCGCGTCGCTCGTCGTCTCATTTCTGTGTTGGTCGAAGGTAGGCAGCGGCACAGCTGCACAGGCAAGGGTGCTGGCATCGGGATCGGTGCGGGAGGAGCTCCGGAGGCAGGCTGCAGAGGCGAGGCGATGGCGCGACTAGGCCCTACATGCAGAACCGCGGTCAACGGTGATGCGGTCCTCGCGCGGGTACAGGAGTGCGAGCAGTTCAGGCTCCTCTGCTCGATGCAGAGCGAGCAAAGGCCGGCGGCGGGGCATGGAGGTCAACGGGTCGAGGGACGAGCGATGCATGAGCAGAGGATGGCACCGAGCTTGGGGTTGCGGAGGAGCATGGGACTGCGGCTGCGGACATCGAGGGGCTCCAGCGAGGTCTTGGCAACGAGGCAGGGACTTGGCATGCCGTGCAACGACCTGAAGTAGATGGCGTCGATGGCAGGAGACGGCGGAGATGGCTGGATCCGGTCTGGCTCGATCGATCTGAGGCGGCGTGGGTCGAGGGAGCGCCGGGGAAGGTCCCTGGAGGCGGGGCTTGGTATGCTCCGACGCGTTTGCTCGCGAACGAGCTCCGCTGGGGATCCTTGCTCGGGCACGATCGTGGAGGGAGACGCGGGGCTACCGCTGCCAGCTCCTGGGGGCGTGGACGATGACGCCTGCAGGCGGCTGGACGCGTCCAATAGACAAGGGAGGAGGAGGCTGGGGCGCTGGAAGACGGCCGCAGCAACGAGATGAAGGACGGCGGGGACGAGGAGGCGGCGCCATGGAGTCTCGGTTCCCTCTTGTTGGCCGCTGGTGGTGGTTGCCAGCGGCGAGGTTCGCCGGGGGCTGCGGGGTCGCCGGCAGGTGGTGGCGCGCTCGGGCTCCAAGCGATTAGGAGGGGATGGATTTTGGCTGGCTGGTGGAGAACGAGAGAGGAATTTTTTTGGATTAGGAAGGAAGCTACTGGTTGGTCCGGGAGGGATCCCGACGAACCAGGTGTTGTGGCGGCGCGGTGGGATCGATGGGACAAGACCCCTAGGATCTAGGGTTGGACCTGATATATATATAGCAAAAGGATTTTTGGACAGGGGCATTTGGTCCCTCCGACCTTAATCGTACGGTCCCGGATAAATAGGTTAGGGAGCCCAATTAAGAAAATGGAGACGTTTTGTAGATGTTTGGGGATGATTCGGATCCAACGGTGACGACTGTCCGGGTCAGGTCCGGGACAGCTTTCGGACGCGCACAAGGGGTTCGATGCACTGCGCAAAGAGGGGTAGGACGGGTCTAGGTGGACTATGGAGAGCGGGTTGGTCTGAGAGAAGAGGGTAGAGATGCAGGCCGGCATGGTTTCCAGAGACCGAAAACGTCCGACGTTTTGACCGACTATATTGCCATTATTGTTATCCGTTGGGGCGTCGAACGGACTCCGAATGCGATGAAACTTGACAGACGTCTATCTACACTATAATAAGACTGCAGACCAACTTTCATCCCATTCCGAGAACATCTTCCAGCCTCTTATAAAATAATATTTCGGACGTGCCGCGGGCGCGTGCAAGTGTGGTTGAGCTCAGAACGGACAACGGAAAAACGGGGAGGCCGGGACGGATGCAAGTTTTGAAAACAAGATGATGCAATGCACATGATGACATGGCAAGAAGCGACACGCAAGAAAATGACAAGGAAACAACAACGAATAACTGGAAGACACCTGGCGCAACGGTCTCGGGGCGTTACAGGACGGCCCCGCACAGTGCTCTAGTTTGGACCAACACTCAGAGGAGCACTGGCTCGGGGGTTTAAAATAAAGATGACCCTTGAGTCTGCAGAACCCAAGGGAAAAAGGCTGAGGTGGCAAATGGTAAAACCTAGGTTTGGCCTTGCCGGAGGAGTTTTATTCAAGGCGAACTATCAATGGGTTCCCATTATAACCCAACCGCGTAAGGGACGCAAAATCAAGGAACATAACACCGGTATGACGGAAACTAGGGCGGCAAGAGTGGAACAAAACACCAGGCATAAGGCCGAGCCTTCCACCCTTTACCAAGTATATAGATGCATTAATTAAATAAGAGATATTGTGATATCCCAACATATCCATGTTCCAAACATGGAACGAACTCCATCTTCACCTGCAGCTAGCAACGCGATAAGAGGGGCTGAGCAAAGCGGTAACATAGCCAAACAAAGGTTTGCTAGGAAAGGTGGGTTAGAGGCTTAACATGGCAATATGGGAGGCATGATAAAGCAAGTGGTAGGTATCGTGGCATAGCAATAGAGCGAAAAACTAGCAAGCAAAGATAGAAGTGATTTCGAGGGTATGGTCATCTTGCCTGAGATCCTGCAAGGAAGAAGAACGAGTCCATGAAGAAGACAAACGGACGTAGTCGAACGGATCCTCACAACTCTGGAACGAAACCGAAGCTAATGAAAGAAGCAACCCGGAAAGAAGCAAACAACATAGTAAACAACCATCACATAAACATGACATGATGCACAATCAAGTATGATGCATGTCCGGTTTAATGAGGCATGGCATGGCAAGGTGCACAAACAATACTACAAATTAAGTGGAGCTCAATATGCAATGAGTTGCGTATTGACGAAACACCACGTCAATTATTTAGTTCCTCTCATTTATGTACCTAACAATGTTAAATGTTATTAAGCATGGCAAGAGGTGAAGCATAAACAAACTAACTATCTAAGCAATTTAAATGGGGCCGGATACAACAAACAACAAATCCGGGAAATCCCCATATGCATTAGCAATTTGGTGCAACAACAATTTTTAAACATTCTTGATGTTGTTATCATGATGCGGATGACATGTTCAAGTTTTATGCAATTTTATGAAAATGTTGATAAGAGCATTATGAAGCATTGGTCACCGTGGTGGAAAGAAAAGGGTGCCACGGCAACGATAATGAAAACGGTGCCACGGCAACGTTCTGATGATCCGACAACTAGTAGAGATGTCGGTGCAAGAAACAAATGTGAGATGTGCGGAATGTGCAAGAGGTACGGGGAGTGATGCCGGATACCGGGTGTCCCACGAATCGGTGGCAAGGAAAGGAGGGACAAAACAGACACGGTGCGAACAAGGTGAAACAGGAGCATCTCATACAACACAAGCATTCGTTCACAGACGTCGTGTTGGGGTTATACCTTCGAAGCATGCGTTCGGGATGGTTCGGATTCGATGGTAGTTGTTCATGGTTCGTCGCGAGATGTAGTCGTTCTCGCAAGGGTACTTGTACACGGTCGGAGAGGGACTTGACGCATCCGAGGACTCCGGGCGCTGTGGTACTTGCGAATCCGAGTGGTCGAACAGGTTCACGAAGAAACTTATGCGACGCCGTGGAACTTGGCGCATCCAAAGGGAACTTGACGGGTCCGTGTCCTTCGGGGGTCGAAGGTAGTGTCGTGGTACTCGGTGTCTTATCAAACCCACGTGACAGTATTTATTCACTCGACGGTCGCGACGATAGTCGTACACTCTCCGTAGATGTTCCAGGTCGTCACCGATCGTAGTCGATTTAGTTGAACTTGATGGTTGTCGACGTCGTGGTACTTGGTATCTTGGAGCCCTCTTGGGCTTGACATAGACGAAACAGACGTGACGATGGATACTCAGTGTCCAGCGACAGCAACAGGATGGTACACGGGACAGGGGTCTTCACCGGTCATTGTTGCACTTCGGTTACCACTTACTGAAGGTGACCCTTGAGGATTCGACGAAGGAACTAACCACGGAGATTCATAGATGGTGCTTGGAGGCAGTAACGGGTGGCAACCAAACGAGCAAGGCAAGCGGCATAGGAGGTGAGTGAGAAAGCCTGTGCTGGGGACAGCCCCGTCCATGGCGAGGTGGAGATCGAACGATGGTGGAGCTCGGTGCAAGGTGTGCGGAGAGACAAAGCAGGCGCGGTGGTGGCCTCCTGCAAGGTCACATGGATAACAATGGGGTTTGGGCGGTCCGGCGAGGTGGAGATGGGGCCGGCGACGATGTGTGGAAGGATGGCGAGGTGGAGCTCGGGGAAGGAGCACGGCGCGACAGAGGAGGGTCCACAGCGTGCGGGGTTGTTGCCTGGAGCTGCTCCGGTGACCTATGGCTCGCGGCCGACGGCTGAAGCGAGCGCTCCGCTCGGGAAGAGATCCTGCTTGATCCAAACGAGAGGAGGCGAGCGTGGAGGTCGGGCATGGTCAGGGTGGTGTAGGCGAGCGAGAGGAGGGAGGAACGGGCGATGGGGCCGCCGAAGTTGGCTTCCTAGAGGACGAGTCGGGAATGGCGAGGAGAGGGGCTCCTCTGGCGGCGTGAGGGGATAAGGTGAGGAAGGGATCGAGCAGAAGGGAGAGGACAAGGGTTCGGGGAGATGGGGGTTTCAGTCTATAGGGTTGAGGCCTGCAAGGACATGGGCCTACGCTGGGGTGGATTGGGCCTAGAGAGGTCTGGGTCTCTCTTCTCCCTTAAGTCTTTAAAAAAATCTTTTTAGAAAACAGAAAACCGCAAAGAAAGAAAGGAGAGAAAAGAAAGGATTAGACGAAGGATTTAGGCACATGGATTATTTTTCCCGGACTCACAAAAAGGTGCATGGTACAAGAATATTGAAGTGGGCAAGATTGCAAGGATTAAACTCAAAAGCATTTGAATTTAATTCAAATGGTTTGGACAAGGGGTAGGATTTTGAAGTGCCCAAAAATGTTCAGATTTTTGGAGGAACCTCTGTAAATGGGAAGAGAAATTTTGGCAAGGTTTTGAAGTCAAGCTTGAACTAGAAAAGACATGGGGAATATGCAAGTGTGTTTATGGGTGATTCCGAAAAAGGAATATTTATTATAGCTCCCTAATATTGGGAGGGTATGTTATAAAGAGAACTCACCATGTGAATTCCCTCAGTTTAAATGGACTAAAGACCCATACGGTTTATTTATTTGAGTTGCAAAGATTAAAGACATGATGGCATGATGACATGATGCAATGCAAAATATGACAAAGGCATGATGCAACATGCAAGCGAATGACATGGCAACGACGGCGAATAACTGGAAGACACCTGGCGCAACAGTGTCGGGGCGTCAGAACACTCCACCAGTACAAGAGGATCTTGTCCTGAGATCTAGGATGGCACCGGAGAGAAACAAAAGAGGAAGAGAAAAGGTAAAACTAAGTTGCTTCTTTGACAAATAGGTGAAACCAAAGAACCTTGAGAGGTTGAACAACTGGAAAGAAAGAATACAACGGAGATGAAAAAAGTTGAAAGCACTCTGTTAGAAAAGAGGAACTAGGAACATTACGGGAACCTTGTGGGTTGAAAGACATGAATGAAAAGGGGTGGACATGGAAGGCAAGGAATATGAGCTTGGAAAAATGAAAGCAGTTGGATGAGACTCCGTTTAGAAGAGGAATGATAGACACATCACTCCTGTTAAAATAAGATAGAGAAGGAATAAGAATGATATAATTTGGGCAGCACTCCGATTGTAAATGGAAGGAGTTAGAATCATGAACTTGACAAGATGAGAGGATACTTGAAAAGAGGACACGACACTCCGGTTGAATGGATAAGCAAAGGAAAGAACATGATCTTGACAAAACAAGATGATGGGTCGAACAGAGCAACATCACAATGCCTCCGGAAGAAATAATAGAAGATAGCTCATTGGAATAAAAGAATGTAGAAGAAAATGCCAACTTCTGCCACCAATGAGCTTGGAGAGCACCCTTCCAAGAAGGTTATAACGTAATTGTTGGAAAACCAACAACAAAACAAATAAGTGTATAGTGGGCTTATGAAAAACTTCTCAAAATTGAGGCGAAATTCTGCCACTATGGAAACAAATTGATTGGATTTATATCAACAAGGAGACGAGAAACTTATTTCACTAGGAGGATAAAAGAAGAACTTGGGTCATTTAAGAGCACCATAAATAGCAACAATCCTTAGGGAAAGCTGTAGGTGAAATATAACCCAAGATAACTCCAATGAAGGGATTGATGGGTTGAAAAGATGTCCTGAATGAACTAAAAATGATGGATTTAAGATATGTCATTCCGGACAACTTGTGAATCATGAAACACCAAGAAATTGTCAAAATGACATAACACCACCTCAAAAGATAAGGTAGAATGAATTGCACTTCGGAATGCAAGATGAAGAAAACTTGAGCTCCTTTGAAAAGAATCTCGATGAACACTTCGAGAAGGAATTAAATACTTGATTAACCACCATGTAGAACCTCCATGAAGAACTCCGGTAAGAAAAAAATGAACAAATGAACTCAAGAATTTTGATGAACCTCCGGAATATGGAATTAATCATTTGGGTGAAACAATAATAAGAATTATGTTATGCGTATCCTTCACCAATTTAAATTGATGACAATCAACGGATTGCATACAACTTATTCCGGTAGAAAGGATTAAGAGAGATATATCGATAACTTGATAACGTCCTCAACGAACCACCGGTAGGATTGAAACAATGAATGAATTGATATGATAATGAAGGAAAAGAAGTCTTGAATGACACACCGTAAGAATTGAAAAACAAACGAAGTAAGGGGATGAATCACTGGTAAGAATTTGAAAACGAGCAAACATACTTGGGCAAATTTAGATACATGAGAACGGAGAGATCATGAAATGATTAGAGGATATTTGAACGATGCACCGGTAAGATTTGGAGAACGAGAGCTGAAAGCTGGATATGAATAAACCCGAAATGGTGGCCTTCGGAGAATCAAATTGAAAAGAATCTTGAATTTCTCCGGATAGGTGAAAAGAATTCTCACAATCAAAAACAATTATGAGAGGATGGCATCAAGCTAGAATCACGAATCTTCGAGAGAATGGACAAGATTGAGAGATAAAAATCTCCTTCGGTCTTCAAATCTGAGAATGACAACGAGAAACACCTTCATGAATTGTTGAGATACTCTGTGATGACGAATAGAAAGGTTGAGCCAACGATGAAAAGAATTTGAAAGCGATATTGGAGACGTCAATTGACTGATGAAAATTCATCCTTACGTCAAACTTTGAAATGAATTTGAGAGTAACTCCGGGAAGATTAGAAGAGTCAGGTAAGATCTTGGAAAAAGACCTCTGGGTTAGGGCCCACTCAGAAGAAACAACATTGACGATTTAAAAGATATAATGCACTGGTTGAATTAAAAGGATTGAATAAGATAAGACCTCAAAATAGCTTGATAGGAGTACAAATAGAAACTTGAATCTTCTGGGATATCTTCAGCATTTTGGACATGAATAGAGAGAGGTGAGCGATTAAGAGGTGCAACGGCATGGGAAAGCATTTGAAATGAGGAAAGGGATATGATCAACACCAAAAGCTTGAATTGAATCCACCGGAGAAGAAAAGAATGTAGAATGATGAACCAGTGGAGCATCTTCATGAGAAAACACCAGGTAAGAACATTGATTGAAAAGAATGAAGCGACTTCGCATCCATAAAATAGATATTTGATTGAGAAATCTGAGTCCTTGAAGAAACAAGGGTGGGTGGGCAGGAAAAACAAAGACAACTTGGAACGGATGAAATGAACACCGTTGGAAAAATTGAGGTTTGATCTTGCGAATGTTGAAATGATCGAACCCACTTGAAGAGAAACACGCCGGTTGAAAAGGATTGACTTGATAATCTCGATTATCATGAAGGATTGGTATTCACATAGGAGTATGAGAACACCGCTTCGGAAAGGTATGGAATCAACACTTGACTTCAACGCAACTCGAATACCACAACACAAAACAAAACAAAGGATTGGCTTGCAGGATAAGCTGGAAACAAACATATGATAGACCCCATATCGTATCATCCGTCTGTTAGAAAGATATCCTACGTGATACTTGAATTCCCACTTATAAACTCCCGAAACTTTCTGGTTATGCAATCAGGTGTTGGGGATACAGGGGAAGCATAATATCTCACCCAAAACTAGCAAATCCTACATCCAGCTATATGCATCCTTCAACACATAACCAAGAAACCTTCGGAAATCATTTACCTCAACCTTCGAAAAGCATCCGTTATACGAGTTATGGCAATACTCCCGAACTCCCGCCACGGTACTGGGTGGCGTCGAGGTTATCTCACCAACAACTGCATAAAAGAGATTTTCGATGTCGGCAAAACTCAGGTATTCTATAACTGCAATGATAAAATTGTGACGACAACACCTCGGAGCTCAACTCCCCGGGACACTGCCACAACCCCTAAATGTCAGGAGGCACCAAGAACAATGTGATCGTCACAAAACCATCGGAACGATTCCAAGATACCCGCATGATCCTAAATTTTTTTCATGAAATTTGAGGAGAGAAGAGTCAAAACTCTACGTCAGGAGGCCTCACCAGAGTGACGAAGGGACTGAGGAGTAAAAAGAATCCTACTCTCCGATATATATAATCCTATAAGACTCAAAACATTTTTCTAGACTCAACAACGTCAACGATTCGATCAAGCAGGGGGCTCCTAAGTCGGGGAAGGCTCTGATTACCAACTTGTCACAACCATAATGCGGCTATATCTTCCACGTGTCGGGGCACGACTTAGAGGCATAGACGCATGGTAGGTTTGTCGCAGGAGGGGTAATCTTCACACAATCCCATGTACTGAATAAGAAAGGGATAAAGAGTTGGCTTACAATCGCCACTTCACACAATACATAAATATAGCATTACATCATCCAGAATACAATCAAGGTGCGACTACGGAACCAAAATAAAGACAACCCCAAATGCATAGATCCCCGATCAACCCAAGTGGGCTCCACTACTGATCAACTAGAAACGAAACAACACAATGAACACGATCTTCATCGAGCTCCCACTTGAGCTCAGTTGTGTCACCTGCACTAGTGTCATTGGCACCTGCAACTATTTGGAAGTACCTGTGAGTCACGAGGACTCAACAATCTCACACCCTCGCGATCAAAACTATTTAAGCTTATAGGTAGGAAAAGTAGTGAGGTGGAGCTGCAGCGAGCACTAGCATATATGGTGGCTAACTTACGCAAATGAGAGCGAGAAGAGAAGCAAAGCACGGTGGTGAACTAGAAGTGATCAAGAAGTGATCCTGAAACTAACGTTCAAACATAACTCCAAAGCCATGTTCACTTCCTGGACCCCGCCGAGAAGAGACCATCACGGCTACACACGCGGTTGATTCATTTTAAATTAAGTTAAGTGTCAGGTTTTCTACTACCGGATATTAACAAATTCCCATGTGCCCATAACCGTGGACACGGCTTTCAAAAGTTCAAAAGCCTGCAGGGGTGTCCTAACTTAGACCATCACAAGCTCTCACGGTCAACGAAGGATATTCCTTCTCCCAGGAAGACCCGATCAGACTCGGAATCCCGGTTACAAGACATTTCGACAATGGTAAAACAAGACCAGCAAGACCACCCGCTGTGCCGACAAATCCCGATAGGAGCTGCACATATCTCGTTCTCAGGACACATCGGATAAGCTAAGCGTATGGGAGCCAACATAACCCAAGTTTCCAAGGGACGGCCCCGCACGGTGCTCTAGTTTGGACCAACACTCAGAGGAGCACTGGCCCGGGGGTTTAAAATAAAGATGACCCTTGAGTCTGCAGAACCCAAGGGAAAAAGGCTTTGGTGGCAAATGGTAAAACCAAGGTTGGGCCTTGCTGGAGTAGTTTTATTCAAGGCGAACTGTCAAGGGGTTCCCATTATAACCCAACCGCGTAAGGAACGCAAAATCAAGGAACATAACACCGGTTTGACGGAAACTAGGCGGCAAGAGTGGAACAAAACACCAGGCATAAGGCCGAGCCTTCCACCCTTTACCAAGTATATAGATACATTAATTAAATAAGAGATATTGTGATATCCCAAGATATCCATGTTCCAAACATGGAACAAACTCCATCTTCACCTGTAGCTAACAACGCTATAAGAGGGGCTGAGCAAAGCGGTAACATAGCCAAACAACGGTTTGCTAGGAAAGGTGGGTTAGAGGCTTGACATGGCAATATGGGAGGCATGATAAAGCAAGTGGTAGGTATCGCGACATAGCAATAGAGAGAACAACTAGCAAGCAAAGATAGAAGTGATGTCGAGGGTATGGTCATCTTGCCTGAGATCCCGCAAGGAAGAAGAACAAGTCCATGAAGAAGACAAACGGACGTAGTCGAACGGATCCTCACAACTCCGGAACGGAACCAAAGCTAACGAAAGAAGCAACCCGGAAAGAAGCAAACAACATAGTAAACAACCATCACATAAACATGACATGATGCAAAATCAAGTATGATGCATGTACGGTTTAATGAGGCATGGCATGGCAAGGT
The DNA here is from genome assembly GCF_018294505.1 of Triticum aestivum. NCBI lineage: Eukaryota > Viridiplantae > Streptophyta > Magnoliopsida > Poales > Poaceae > Triticum > Triticum aestivum. The sequence continues at coordinate 342,549,544 of NC_057803.1, read as the reverse complement.
GCACAAACAATACTACAAATTATGTGGAGCTCAATATGCAATGAGTTCTGTATTGACGAAACACCACGTCAATTATTTAGTTCCTCTCGTTTATGTACCCAACAATGTTAAATGTTATTTGGCATGGCAAGACGTGAAGCATAAACAAACTAACTATCTAAGCAATTTAAATGGGGCCGGATACAACAAACAACAAATCCGGGAAATCCCCATATGCATTAGCAATTTGGTGCAACAACAATTTTTAAACATTCTTCATGTTGTTATCATGATGCGGATGACATGTTAAAGTTTTATGCAATTTTATGAAAATGTTGATAAGAGCATTATGAAGCATTGGTCACTGTGGTGGAAAGAAAAGGGTGCCACGGCGACGATAACGAAAACGGTTCCACTACAACTTTCCACTGCAAGAAAGAAATGTGAGATGAGCGGAATGTGCAAGAGGTACGGGGAGTGATCCCGGGTACCATGTGTCCCACGAATCGGTGGCAAGGAAACGAGGGACAAAATGGACATGATGCGAACACGACGAAACAGGAGCATCTCATACAACACAAGCATTCGTTCACAAACGTCGTCTCGGGGTTATACCTTCGAAGCATCCGAGGACTCCGGGCGCTGTGGTACTTGCGAATCCGAGTGGTTGAACAGGTTCATGAAGAAACTTATGCGATGCCGTGTAACTTGGCGGATCCAAAGGGAACTTGACGGGTCCGAGTCCTCCGGGGGTTGACGGTAGTGTCGTGGTACTCGGTGTCTTATCAAACCCACGTGGCGGTATTTATTCACTCGACGGTCTTTGGCGACGGTTCGTACACTCTCCGTAGATGTTCCGGGTCGTCACCGATCGTAGTCGATGTAGTTAAACTTGATGGTTGTCGACGTCGTGGTACTTGGTATCTTGGTGCCCTCTTGAGCTTGACATAGACAAAACGGACGTGACGATGGATACTCAGTGTCCAGCAACAGCAACAGGATGGTACACGAGACAGGGGTCTTCACCGGTCATTGTTGGAATTTGGGTACCACTTACTGAAGGTGACCCCTGAGGATTCGACGAAGGAACTAACCACGGAGATGCATAGATGGTGCTTGGAGGCAGCAGCGGGTGGCAACCAAACGAGCAAGCCAGGCGGCATAGGAGGTGAGGGAGAAAGCCTGCTGCTGGGGATAGCCCCGTCCATGGCGAGGTGGAGATCGAATGGTGGTGGAGCTCGGTGCAAGGCGTGCGCAGAGACAAAGCAGGCGTGGTGGTGGCCTCCTGCAAGCTCACATGGATGATGACGGGGTTTGGGCGGTCCGACAAGGTGGAGATGGGGCCGGCGACGATGTGTAGAAGGACGGCGAGGTGGAGCTCGGGGAAGGAGCACGGTGCGGCAGAGGAGGGTCCATAGCGTGCGGGGTTATTGCATGGAGCTGCTCCGATGACCCGCGGCTCGCGGCCGACGGCTGAAGCGAGCGCTCCACTCGGGAAGAGATCCAGATCGATCCAAACAAGAGGAGGCGAGCGTGGAGGCGGGGCATGGTCGGGGTGGTGTAGGCGAGCGAGAGGAGGGAGTAACGGGCAATGGGGCCACCGGAGTTGGCTGCCTAGAGGACGAGCGCGAAAGGGCGAGGAGAGGGGTCCTCTGGCGGCATGAGGGGAGAAGGTGAGGAAGGGATCGAGCAGAAGGGAGAGGCGGCGCAAGGGAACGAGGGAGAGGACAAGGGTTCGGGGAGATGGGGGTTTCGGTCTATAGGGTTGAGGCCTGCAAGGACATGGGCCTGTGCTGGGGTGGATTTGTCCTGGAGAGGCCTGGGTCTCTCTTCTCCCTTAAGTCTTTAAAAAAACATTTTTATAAAACAGAAAACCACAAAGAAAGAAGGAGAGAAAAGAAAGGATTAGAGGAAGGATTTGGGCGCGCGGATTATTTTTCTCGGACTCGCAAAAAGGTGCATGGTCCAAGAATATTGAAGTGGGCAAGATTGCAAGGATTAAACTCAAAAGCATTTGAATTTAATTCAAATGGTTTGGACAAGGGGTAGTATTTTGAAGTGCCCAAAAATGTTCAGATTTTTGGAGGAACCTCGGTAAATGGGAAGAGAAATTTTGGCAAGGTTTTGAAGTCAAGCTTGAACTAGAAAAGACATGGGGAATAGGCAAGTGTGTTTATGGGTGATTCCAAAAAAGGAATATTTATTATAGCTCCCTAATATTGGGAGGGTATGTTATAAAGAGAACTCACCATGTGAATTCCCTCGGTTTAAATGGACCGAAGACCCATACGGTTTATTTATTTGATTTGCAAAGATTAAAGACATGATGGCATGATGACATGATGCAATGCAAAATATGACAAAGGCATGATGCAACACACAAGCGAATGACATGGCAACGACGGCGAATAACTGGAAGACACCTGGCGCAACGGTCTCGGGGCGTCACAGGATTCCACATGTTGGAAGGGGGAAGGAGGAAGGGATAGGGGGAAGGGATGGAAAGGGGGGCGCCGCCTCCTTGCCCTAGTCCAATTTGGACTGCTAGGGGGGGAGGGGCGGCCAGCCCCTTGTGGCCCTTCTATCTCCCCACTAAGGCCCATGAAGGCCCATTAGTTCCCCCGAGGGGTTCCGATAACCCTCCGACACTCTGTAGTTACCTGGTACTTACCGGAACTCATCCGGTGTCCGAATAACATCGTCCAATATATCAATCTTTATGTCTCGACCATTTCAAGACTTCTCGACATGTCCGTGATCTCATCCGGGACTCTGAACAAACTTCGGTCATCAAATCACATACAACTCATAATACAAATCGTCATCGAACGCTAAGCGTGCGGACCCTACGGTTTCGAGAACTATGTAGACATGACCGAGAAACATCTCCGGTCAATAACCAATAGAGGAACCTGGATGCTCATATTGGATCCTACATAATCTACAAAGATCTTTACCGGTCAAACAACATATCAACATACATTGTTCCCTTTGTCATCGGTTTGTTACTTGCCCGAGAGTTGATCGTCAATATCGTCATACTTAGTTCAATATCGTTACTGGCAAGTCTCATTACTCGTTCCACAATGTATCATCCCGCAAATAACTCATTAGTCACATTGCTTACGACGGTTATAGTGATGAGCATTACCGAGAGGGCCCAGGGATACCTCTCCAATACATGGAGTGGCAAATCCTAATCTTGATCTATGCCAACTCAACAAACACCATTGAAGACACCTGTAAAGCATATTTATAATAACCCAGTTACGTTGTGATGTTTAATAGCACACAAGGTGTTCCTTCGGTATTCAGGAGTTGCATAATCTCATAGTCAGAGGAACATGTATAACTCATGAAGAAAGTAATAGCAATAAAACTGAACGATCATTATGCTAAGCTAACGAATGGGTCTTGTCCATCACATCATTCTCTAATGATGTGATCCCGTTTATCAAATGACAACACATGTCTATGGCCAGGAAACTTAACCTTCTTTGATTAACGAGCCAGTCTAGTAGAGGCATACTAGGGACACTCTATTTGTCTATGTATTCACACATCTACTAAGTTTCCGGTTAATACAATTCTAGCATGAATAATAAACATTTATCATGATATAAGGAAATATAAATAACAACTCCATTATTGCCTCTAGGGCATATTTCCTTCAGTCTCCCACTTGCACTAGGGTCAATAATCCAGATTACATAGTAATGATTCTAACACCCATGGATTCTTGGTGCTGAACATGATTTGCTCGTGAGAGAGGCTTGATCAACGGGTCTGCAACATTCAAATCCGTATGTATCTTGGAAATCTCTATGTCTCCCTCCTTGACTTGATCACGGGTGGAATTGAAACGTCTCTTGATGTGCTCGGTTCTCTTGTGAAATGTGGATTCCTTTGCCAAGGAAATTGCAACAGTATTGTCACAAAAGATTTTCATTGGACTCGATGCACTAGGTATTACACCTAGATCGGATATGAACTCCTTCATCCAGACTCCATTTGCTGCTTCCGAAGCAGCTATGTACTCCACTTCACACGTAGATCCTGCCATGACGCTCTGTTTGGAACTGCACCAACTGACAGCTCCACCATTCTATATAAATACATATCTGGTTGGTGACTTAGAGTCATCCGGATCAGTGTCAAAGCTCGCATCGACATAACCATTTACGACGAGCTCTTTGTCACCTCCATAAATGAGAAACATATCCTTAGTCCTTTTCAGGTATTTTAGGATGTTCTTGACCGTTGTCCATTGATCCACTCCTGGATTACTTTGATACCTCCCTGCTAAACTAATAGCAAGGCACACATCAGGTCTGGTACACAGCATTGCATACATGATAAAACCTATGGCTGAGGCATAGGGAATGACTTTCATTTTCTCTCTATCTTCTGAAGTGATCGGGCATTGAGTCTGACTCAACTTCACACCTTGTAACACAGGCAAGAACCCTTTCTTTGACTGATCCGTTTTGAACTTCTTCAAAACTTTATCAAGGGATGTGCTTTGTGAAAGTCCAATTGTGCGTCTTGATCTATCTCTATAGATCCTGATGCCCAATACATAAGCAGCTTCGCCGAGGTCTTTCATTCAAAATTTCTTATTCAAGTATCATATCATGTTATCCAGAAATTCTGTATTATTTCCAATCAACAATATGTCATCTACATATAATATAAGAAATGCTACATACCTCCCACTCACTTTCTTGTAAATACATGCTTTTCCAAAAGTTTGTATAAAACCATATGCTTTGATCACACTATCAAAGCGTATATTCCAACTCTGAGAGGCTTGCACCAGTCCATAAATGGATCGCTGGAGCTTGCACACTTTGTTAGCACATTTTTGGATCGACAAAACCTTCTGGTTGCATCATATACAACTCTTCTTTAAGATATCCATTAAGGAATGCAGTTTGGACATCCATTTGCTAAATTTCATAATCATAAAATGCGGCAATTCCTAACATGATACAAACTGACTTAAGCATCACTACGGGTGAGAAGGTCTCATCGTAGTCAACTCCTTGAACTTGTCGAAAACCTTGCGCAACAAGTCGAGCTTTATAGACAGTAACATTACCATCAGCGTCAGTCTTCTTCTTGAAGATCCATTTATTCTCTATGGCTTGTCGATCATCGGGAAAGTCAACCAAAGTCCACGCTTTGTTCTCATACATGAATCCCATCTCAGATTTCATGGCCTCAAGCCATTTCGCGGAATCTGGGCTCATCATCGCTTCCTCATAGTTCATAGGTTTGTCATGGTCAAGTAACATGACCTCCAGAACAGGATTACCATACCACTCAGGTGTGGACCTTACTCTAGTTGACCTACGAGGTTCGGTAGTAACTTGATCAGAAGTTTCATGATCATTATCATTAGCTTTCTCACTAATTGGTGTAGGAATCACTAGAACTAATTTCTATGATGAACTATTTTCGAATAAGGGAGTAGGTACAATTACCTCATCAAGTTCTACTTTCCTCCCACTCACTTCTTTCAAGAGAAACTCCTTCTCTAGAAAGGATCCATTCTTAGCAACGAATATCTTGCCTTCGGATCTGTGATAGAAGGTGTACCCAACAATTTCCTTTGGGTATCCTATGAAGACACATTTCTCCGATTGGGTTTGAGCTTACTAGGTTGAAGCTTTTTCACATAAGCATCGCAGCCCCAAACTTTAAGAAACAACAACTTGGGTTTCATGCCATACCACAGTTCATATGGTGTCGTCTCAACGGGTTTAGATGGTGCCCTATTTAACGTGAATGCAGCCGTCTCTACAGCATAACCCCAAAACGATAGTGGTAAATCAGTAAGAGACATCATAGATCGCACCATTTCTAATAAAGTGTGGTTACGATGTTCGGACACACCATTACACGGTGGTGTTCCAGGTGGCATGAGTTGTGAAACTATTCCACATTGTTTCAAATGAAGACCAAACTCATAACTCAAATATTCACCTCCACAATCAGGTCATAGAAACTTTATTTTATTGTTACGATGATTTTCCACTTCACTATGAAATTCTTTGAACTTTTCAAACGTTTCAGACTTATGTTTCATCAAGTAGATATACCCATATCTGCTCAAATCATCTATGAAGGTCAGAAAATAACGATACTCGCCGTGAGCCTCAACACTCATCGGACCGCATGCAACAGTATGTATTATTTCCAATAAGTCAGTTGCTTGCTTCATTGTTCCAGAGAACGGAGTCTTAGTCATCTTGCCCATGAGCAGGGTTTGCAAGCATCAAATGATTCATAATCAAGTGATTCCAAAAGCCCATCAACATTGAGTTTCTTCGTGCGCTTTACACCAATATGACCTAAACGGCAATGCCACAAATAAGTTGCACTATCATTATTAAACTTGTGTCTTTTGGCTTCAATATTATGAATATGTGTATCACTACTATCGATATTCAACAAAAATAGACCACTCATTAAGGTTGCATGACCATCAAAGATATTACTCATATAAATAGAACAACCATTATTCTTTGATTTAAATGAATAACCATCTCGCACCAAACAAGATCTAGATATAATGTTCATGCTCAACGCTGGCACCAAATAACAATTACTTAGGTCTAAAACTAATCCTGACGGTAGATGTAGAGAGCGTGCCGATGGTGATCACATCGACTTTGGAACCATTTCCACATGCATCGTCACCTCGTCCTTAGCTAATCTTCGTTTAATCCATAGCCCCTGTTTCGAGTTGCAAATGTGAGAAACAGAACCAGTATGAAATACCCAAGTGCTACTATGAGCATTAGTAAGGTACACATCAACAACATGTATATCAAATATACCTTTCACTTTGCCATCCTTCTTATCCGCCAAATACTTGGGGCAGTTCCGCTTCTAGTGACCAGTCCCTTTGCAGTAGAAGCACTCAGTCTCAGGCTTAGGTCCAGACTTGGGTTTCTTCACTTGAGAAGCAACTTACTTGCCATTCTTCTTGAAGTTCCCCTTCTTCACTTTGCCCTTTTTCTTCAAACTAGTGGTCTTGTTAACAATCAACACTTGATGCTCCTTCTTGATTTCTACCTCCGCCGCCTTTAGCATTGCGAAGAGCTCGGAAATTGTCTTATCCATCCCTTGCATATTATAGTTCATTATGAAGCTTTTGTAGCTTGGTGGCAGTGATTGAAGAACTCTTTCAATGACACTATCATCAGGAAGATTAATTCCTAGTTGAGTCAAGTGGTTGTGGTACTATCGGCTTTCTGGACTGGGGGTGCCCCGACTTGCCTGCCCGCGGGCTTGTGCGTGGCTCCACCAACGGCCTGGTACGACCCACCTTCAGCAGCAGCAGCTCAAGACAGGCTGGCTCCTGAGGAGCGGAGATGTCAGGACCCCGATTCCAGGTCACATCGATCTAGCCGGTAACACCTCATATCACTTTCCGGCCTCACGCACGGTATCCCAATGGGTTTCGCCTTACCATGTCTCGGGACCATTTGCGCCTTTTTGCTCACGTATATGATAGTGTCGCTAGCATCCATATGACAGAGAACCCGGGCCAACATGGCTAGTCGTGAACCCAAAGCGGCACAGACCTATGGGGACAGGCATACATGAATCACATCGAGCTTGTCAGTTAACATCGTGTGAATACAGGCTGTAACACTGGGCTAACATGACTCCGGGGAACCCGGGCTGTAGCAGTCTAGGCAGGACTCCGGATGTCATCGTGTGACATTTCCCCGAAGGGACAGACATAGGAACGAAGTGAACACATGCCGGCCAGTGAAGTGTCCTGAGCAGTAGTGTTCGGCTAGAAGGACTCCGGTGAACCGGGCTGTAGCGGACTACTATGGCTCAAGGAGCACTAAACTACATTTCCCCATAAGAGAGGCTGCCAAGGATAAACAACTAGATTGTCAGATCCCACACATACCAAGCATTTCAATCATACACACAATATGCTCCATATGTGCAAATACAACATGGCATCACAACAAAACTCTACCACTGAAGTACTTTATTTAAAGGCTTTGGAGAGCCATACATAACATTTTCATATAGGTAGGGGTCACAGGACCCGACACTCAAGTCATACAAGCATACAAGCACATGCGGAAGCAAATAAGTCTGAGTACAGACACTAGAAAGAAAGAAGGCTTGTTGAAGCATGTCTATCTACATAGGGCCCTCCATGGCCAGAATAACCACCTGGGTGGCAAGTTACTCATCGACATTGAGGTCTACGTAAAACCCATCGGAGGGGGCGGTGTTGTCGTCTCAAAACAGTAATTAAAGCAACATGAGTATGAAGGTACTCAGCAAGTCTTACAACAGATCCTACTATACATGATTATTCACAAGAAGGTGGTGGAGTTATTGCAGCAAGCCAGCTTTCACTCTTGGCTAAGCTATCCTACAAGACACCACTGTAAAATAGTTTCCGCACACGAGTCCACTAATCACCAACACAATACTCCACTGGGGATCCTCCCTCGTCATCCTACGAGAGGGCCATCCTCGGTACTCACACTTATCTTGAGTCTTTTAGTAGTAACCATTAACTTGTCTATGAACTGTATAGGCAACCAAGTAGTCCTTTACCGCGGACGCGACTATTCGAATAGTTTTATACCCTGTAGCGGTGTACTCCGCACACATGTTTCCACCACTTAGCGTCTGCACACGACATGTGCTCGGCAGACTTCAAGCGTAAGCCGACATGGGTGTAGACCACGACCTGACTAACCACACGAGTCACTAGTCTAGGTTTATCGCCTATTCGGGTTCCATCCACAAGGAATTCCAGCCGGGGTGTCCTCAACGGCCCCAAATGATGTGTACAGGATCTCGAGACACCAAACAGGTGCCCGGCATACCCGGCCACGGTGTATCTACCGCATCATAGCCCACCCCTAGGGTCAGCGCTACGCACGGACGCCAACACATAACCTACAAACACCAGAAACTAGTTGCAACTCCTAGACAGAGGACGAGAGGGGTCAGTAAGTCGAGCGGGGTCATATTTCAGGGCCCAATGTGTGGTAGTAGCTGAATCTTAAATCACACATACATATCTCAGTTCTTATGGACGGCCTCAATGAAACAACCCACCATGTACTCCTACATGGCCTCTCATCGATACCTTTACCAAAACATGTTCAACACATCCCTCATATTACCGACGTAATCATTTCACTCTAGCCCATCACCCAGATGAACCAGACCTGACACAACTCTAAGCATAGCAGGCATAGCAAGGTAGGAAACACATACATGGCTCAATCAACTCCTACACATGCTAGTGGGTTTCATATAGTTACTGTGGCAATGACAGGTCATGCAGAGGATAAGGGTTCAACTACCGCAGCACACAGCAGTTTGAAACGTTGTTGTCTTAATGAAGTAAATGAGAGCAGAAGCAAGAACATGGGATTGTATCGATATGATCAATGGGGTTGCTTGCTTGATGGAGTAGTAGTAGGGTACTGCCCTTCAGCTGGATACTCGGAAATATCCTCGGAGGCAGAACCTACCACGAAAGACACCACAGAATACAATCATCACATGGCAATATGCAACAATATGATTCATGCTATGACATGGCAATATGAGGTGTCCTACCTAATGCAATGTGAAACAAGTTGGTTTGGGTCCATTTGAATCAAAGATTCAAATGGAAGCTTATGTTCTTAAGCACTATAAGTGTATCAGCTTGTTTCACCTAATCAGCAATGTTAGAGTGTTTTGTCATGCATGAAACCACTACAGATGGAAAGATTGATTTTTTCTGATCAAATTTTAAATATAACTCTTTGCATTTGGAGTTACAGATTAAAAGTTATGAATTTTTGAAGTTTGTAATATTTTCTGGAATTTCCTGTATAAGAATAAATCCAGTAAATGATTTATTGCGTCAGCATTACGTCAGAGTGATGTCAGGGGTCAACGAGCCGGTCCAGGTCAAACCTGACCAGTGGGACCCACGTGTCAGTAGTTAATGAACTAACTAATTTTTTATTAGTGCTAATCTAAGTTAATTAGCTGGGCGGTCCCACGTGTCAGAGACTCAGGGGAGGTCAACCTGGGCCCACACGGGGTCAAATAGGGTCAAACTCGCCGGCGTTTAGCCACCGGCGAGGCCAGACACGGCGGAGCAGCGCGGGTTTTGCACTCCGGTGACCAAAAGGACGGCGGAGACCATCTACGTGATGCGGGGAGTGAGTCGTGTCTAGTGGTGGCAGTGGGTGGAGCTGGGGTGGCCGGAAACGTCGCCGGCGACGAACGTTGCGGCTGCCAGAGTTTGGGCGAGGTCGAACTAGTCGCTAGGAGGCACGGTGAGGGGCGTGTGGGGGTGCTACGGGGTCCTGCGAGTGCGTTGAAGACAATGGCGTGCTTGGTTGCGAGCCAACGTGGCTGTGGCCACGACGGCGACGTGCGGCTGCGGCAGTGGGTGCGGCCGAGCTTGGTGTGGCCGTTGCGGTGCTTGAGAAGTTAAACGGAGAGGATGGGAAGGTGGCTGAGCTCATGGGGGTCACGTCGAGGCAGTCGGCGAGGTCGGGGACGAGCTGATGCGGCGGGGACGGCGAAGGGGATCTCCGGTGGCTGGAGTTGGGGAAGAGGGGTCAGGGCGATTCTAGAGCGGGCAAGCGCTCGGGGCTCGGCCTGCTCGATGTAGTCGACGACGGTGGAGCTCGTGGACACGATGGCACGGCGCGAGGACGACGGAGGGCGCGGCTACGACGACGGTGCGGCAGCAGGGGCGTCGGCCATGGTGGGGACCGGCGAGGGAGAGGCGTTGGGGACGAATGGAGGGGTCCAGGGGGTCGGGGCGACGACGTGGAGGTCGTCCAGACGTCCAAGGGAGCGGGCGGCAAGCAGGTGGCGCCGTGGCGAGCTCAGGCACGCCGGCGTCACCTCCCTGCCTGCCTGGCGGGGAAGAAGCAGCTGGCTGGCGCGGGCCAGCACAGTGCTGGACCGCCAGGTGGGCCGGCTGGTGACTTGCCAGGATAGTTTCTTTCTCTCTCTTTTTCTATTTTTTTATTTATTCTGTTTTGTGTGTTGAAATAGTAAAAATACTAATTCATTTAGGAAAAACCTGAAAATATTCAGAGGCACATTTGAAAATATTCTCAACAGCCTAAAAATACTTTCAGGATTATTTGGGCATTTTAAAATATTTATAAGATTTAAATTGCCCAAATGCAATGCCTGAGTTGAGAAACGTGGAAGACATCATGAACTCTGGAAAGATGCGGAGGTAGTTCCAATTGGTAGGCAACTTCTCCTCGTTTGGCAAGAATGCGAAAGGGTCCAATGTAGCGAGGAGCCAACTTGCCTTTGATACTGAAGCGATGGGTTCCCTTTAACGGAGTAACCCGGAGGTAAGCCTTCTCGCCGACTTCATAAGTCATGAGCTTATGTTTACGGTCATATTGGCTCTTTTGACGAGATTTGGCTGTTTTCAATTTCTCACAAATAACGCAAACCTGCTCTTCTACTTCCTGAATCATATCCAGGCCAAATAGTTGTCTTTCCTCGGTTTCTGACCAGTTAAGAGGCGTTCAACATTTTCATCCATACAGAACTTTGAAAGGAGATTTGCCCAAGCTAGCTTGATAACTATTGTTATAAGCGAACTCCGCGAATGGAAGGCATTTCTCCCAATTCATTCCGAAAGAGATGACAGAAGCTCGGAGCATATCTTCCAGGATTTGCGCTCTACTTGACCACTTGATTGGGGGTGGAAGGCGGTGCTAAAAGAGAGACGAGTTCCCATAGCATTTTGGAAACTTTCCCAAAATCGAGAGGTGAAGAGACTCCCACGGTCTGAGTTAATTTCCAATGGGACACCATGAAGAGACACTATTCGGGAGATGTATAGGTCAGCTAGCTGGCTAGCGGTGATACTCTCACGAACAGGTAGAAAGTGGGCCACCTTGGAAAGACGATCGATCACAACGAAGATGGCATTATTCCCTCTCTTGGTCCTGGGAAACCCAGTAATGAAATCCATACCGATTTTATCCCATTTCCACTCAGGAATAGCCAAAGGTTGAAGGGTGCCAGCAGGCCGTTGATGCTCTGCTTTAACACGACGACAGACGTCGCAACTAGCAATGTATTGAGCAATTTCTCTCTTCATCCTAGTCCACCAAAACCTCTGGCGTAGGTCTTGATATATTATAGTACTACCGGGATGAATGGTGAGAGGGGATTTATGAGCTTCCTTAAGAATCAGCTGACGTAGATATTGTTTCCTGGGAACTACCAAGCGGTTCTCGAAGAAGACAACACCTCGCTCATCCATGGAAAAACATTTAGCAACTCCACTAGCGATGTTTTCCTTAATCCGGGATATGCCCTTATCACGCTTGTGGGCAGCTATGATTTGATCCATAAGGTTAGGCTTTGCCACCAGGGTGGATAGGAATCCTCGAGGAACAATGTGAAGGTTAAGCTTACGAAATTCCTCATGGAGAAGTGGTTGACTTTGTTGTAACATCAGGTTGTTACAATAAGATTTACGACTTAGTGCATCAGCCATGACATTGGCTTTGCCCGGGGTGTAAGTTATTCCTAAGTCGTAATCCGAGATCAACTCGACCCAACGTCTTTGCCTGAGATTCAAATCCGGTTGGGTGAAGATATATTTCAAACTTTGGTGATCAGTGAAGATCTCGCAACGATTACCGAGAAGGTAATGTCGCCATGTTTTAAGTGCATGGACTACTGCTGAAAGCTTGAGATCATGTGTGGGATAGTTTTCCTCATGGGGGTGTAATTGCCGTGAAGCATAGGCAATTACCTGACGATCTTGCATGAGTATGCAACCTAGTCCTTGTCGCGAGGCGTCATAACAGATAATGAAGTCCTTGGAGAAATCTGGTGGTACTAGAACAGGAGCAGATGTCAGGCGTCTTTTCAGTTCCTGAAAGCTGAACTCGCACTGTGGGGTCCACTTGAACTTTTTATCTTTCTTGATCAGTTCAGTTAGAGGTTTAGCAACCTTGGAGAAATTCTCGACGAAGCGGCGACAATAGCTCGCTAAGCCAAGGAAGCTCCAAACTTGCTTGACCGTCTCAGGTGGGGTCCAATCAAGGACAGCTTGAACTCGCTCGGGATTAACAGCAATACCCTTACCAGAGATTACATGGCCTAGATAGGTCACTTCTGGCAACCAAAATTCACACTTGGAGAATTTGGCATAAAGGCGATGCTCTTGAAGTTTTGTCAATACCAGCCTTAGATGTTCGGCATGTTCTTTCTTGCTCTTGGAGTAGATGAGTACATCATCGAGGTATACCACGACGAATTTATCCAAATAGTCCATGAAGACTGAGTTCATTAACCGATAGAAGGTGGCTGGGGCATTGGTTAAACCGAAGGACATAACGGTGTACTCGTATTGGCCATAACGAGTAACAAAGGCCGTTTTGGGAATGTCCTCGTTTTTTATTTTGATTTGATGGTAGCCCAACCTCAAATCCATCTTGGAAAAGACTGAGGATCCAGCGAGTTGATCATACAGATCGTTGATCCTGGGAAGCGGATACTTGTTCTTGATAGTGACCAAATTGACAGGTCGGTAATCTACAACCATCCGATACGTTCCTTCCTTCTTCTTAACGAAGAGGACGGGGCAAGCCCAAGTAGAGGAACTAGGATGGATGAAACCCTTTTTCAAGGAATCATCGAGTTGGTTCTTAAGCTCAGCTAGTTCTAAGGGTGCCATCTTATAGGGTCTTCTAGAAATTGGGACGGTTCCTGGAACAAGGTCTATCACAAACTCGACATCCCTGTCAGGTGGAACTCCTGGCAGTTCTTCTGGAAAGACATCCAGGAAGTCTCGGACAACCAGAATATCTTCAAGGTCTGGAAGGGGGTTGGCATTTAGGGAGTAAAGATGGCGCTTGGCCACTCGAGTTAAGACATTGACTGTCTTGCCCGATGGGTGAGTAAGTTGAATAGTTCTAGTAGAGAAATTAATTTTAGCATAATGGGCTGACATCCATTCCATACCCAAGATGATATTTTTGTCCGAGGACTTGAGAGCTATTAAGGATGCAAGGAAGACAAGTCTATCGACAAGAATTTCATTTCCATGGCTTACTCTAGAAGTGTGCCATCTAGAGCCAGGGGTTTGAATTTCCATGGTAGTGGGCATGTCACAGAATGTCGTGTTACGCAATTGAGCATAGCTCTTAGATATGAATGAATGAGATGCTCCAGTATCGAAAAGAACAGATGCCAGATGGCAATTAACAAGGAGCGTACCAAGGATGACGTTAGGATCATCATGAGCCTCCTCAGCTTAGACATAGTTGACATGGCCACGTGTAGTGGTGGCTCGCTTGGCATAGAATGTCTTTCCCGCTGGCTTACCACGGCCAACGGACTTTCCAGACTGGTTGGGGTTGTTGTTCTGGGGACACTCTCGACTGTAGTGACCCAGCTCTCCACACTTGAAACATGTCACAACATTGGGGCGTGGAGCAGCACTAGCAGCGGGGCCACCATAGGGTTTAGGCAGTGCAAACTGCTGGTTGGGGCAAGGCGCCTCAAAGGATGGCCTCAGAATGAACCTGGGTGGCAGCGCTGTGCTTGGAATCCACACCCGGCACTTCTGAGATCCAGAGCCGGATGAGGAACCAAAATCACGAGAGTGCTTGCGTGAAGCGTCATAGTCAGACTGGCCTGTCTCAGCACTGATGGCTTTATTGACAAACTTCTGGAAGGAGGTGGACTCGTGCAGACGAAGATCGCGGCGAAGCTCGGGGCTAAGTCCCTTGTGGAACCTTGTCTGCTTCCTAGCGTCGGTGGATACCTCTTCAGGAGCATAACGTGCCAGATCTCCAAACTCACGACTATAAGCATCCACAGTCAGTCTGCCTTGGGTAAAATTGCAGAACTCTTCCCTCTTATGATCCATGAGACCTTCCGGGATGTGATGCTCACGGAAAGCCTCACTGAATTCAGCCCAAGTAGTGATTTGGCCGACCGGGCGCATAGCCTCAAAGTTTTCCCACCAAAGGCTAGCAGGGCCTTCGAGGTGATAGGCAGCATAGGTAACCTTATCAGCTTCGGCTACGTTGGCAGAACGTAGCTTGTGGGTGATGCTCTGAAGCCAGTCTTCCGCGTCGAGGGGCTCGATGGAATGATTAATCTTTGGTGGGTACAACTTGATAAAGTCATTGATTGACACCAAGTCATTTCGCTGTTGACGTGTAGTGTTCCGCTCAATCCGCTCCAGCAAGCGGTTGGTCTCACACTTGTTTCTTTCTGCCTCCAGCATAACTTCGGCCAGAGAAGGCGAGTGAGGCAGATTTTCACCCCTAGCTGCACTGGCTTCCCCCTGCTCCAGGGCAGCAGGGTTGCTGCGGGTGTTGACCGTCGTAGGAAAAACTATACAACGGTTTAGACAAGGATGGCACAAACATGGCAAGGAAGTGCAGAATGTAATGGATATCATGGAATGCTGAGATGTTCATTGCACGACATGGTAATATAGAAACTGACATATATATACCATTGGTCATACACACCGTACATAGTTTAATATAAGCCCAGGCTAGAGTACAACTATGGTGAAAGACATTACATCTCATCGAAGGCATTCCAAGCTCCTATACATTATTTTTCTACACCTCCGAAGTGTGATACACACCAAGTCGTATCCCATGGGTCACGCAGGACTGTGGAGAATACAACTATTACAGTACTAGTGAAACTACTACTAGCTCAGACGGCTCCGTAGTAATCCTCATAAAAGTCACCACCAAAGCCTGGAAGCAGAATATGATCATCTGGGAACAGACGGTCCTGCGGAGCCTGCAGACCATAGGGACTCAGATGTGGCCTTGGTCCCACGGACGGTGGAAGACAGGGACCACGAGGCGGGGTGATGCCTCCTACATCACGCCACTCCATACAATCTGGCAATCTAGACTGCACAGGGTATAGGTCCCTCAGGTCCATTTATCCTGCCTGTACAGCAAGTGCAAACCGAGTCAAAGTGGCCCACTGATTAGCACGAGAGTTGAAAAGCTCCATACGCAAGGCCCGATTTTCACGGTCCTTATCCTCAAGCATCTCGGCAGTGGTGCGGAGTAGTGACTCCTCATGTGTAGAGTCATAGTACAAAGCCTGATAGTACCCCTGTGCTCCAGGGAGTGAGGCTGGCATGTAGCAGAAATCAGTGTTCTGAAGCAAGGCAGTCCTGGATCGAATGATAGTCATCATTGAGTAAGCTGCATCCTGCACAGACATCTCAGTAGTGACCCCAAGTCCATAGAAGCAGTGAAGGGGTTTAGTTGCTCCAGGATAAGAGGGATATATCCTGACGGTACAAAGGTACTGGCTCTGGTTGAAGTCTCGGAACTGCTCCTCGACGGTATATTCCGGATACCACCGATAGCCTATCTCGACCATCACTCGAACCAACATGGCCGTGTGACCGGGTACATCAAGGCACCGGGTCAGACGAACCACTTGGTTCTGAGAACAGGTGGCCATCTGAAAGCACAGAATAATGCAAAGGCATTAGAATTTCCTAGGAGAAATCGGACAGCATAACAGATGTAAATGCTCAGAAAAAGATTTGAGACATTCATAACAGTTTGCAAAACCACTCAACAACATCATATCAAGGTTCTGATTCAACTGACAACATACTAAAAGTAGTAGAAACTGTACTGAGGCTTGTAACAACAATCCTATAAGCTACTACGGATTAGTAACACGTGAACCTGATAGAGAGAAGAGAGCCTAGTCCTTAACCCACGTAGAATGAGAAGAGAACGACTCAGATCAAAGGGCATAAGGTAAAGGAGTAAAAGAGCCTTACGTTCCCTCCCACAATCAATTCCCCTACATATAACTAAAGCATTTCTAGACTCGACATCGACCAGTTTGGCTCAACGAACCTACAGGTAGTCCGGCTCTGATGCCAACGCTGTCAGGACCCCGATTCCAAGTCACATCGATCTAGCCGGTAACACCTCATATCACTTTGCGGCCTCACGCACGGTATCCCCACGGGTGTCGCCTTACCATGGCCCGTGACCGTTTGCGCCTTTTGGCTCACGTATATGATAGTGTCGCTAGCATCCATATGACAGAGAACCCGGGCCGACATGGCTAGTCGTGAACCCAAAGCGGCACCGACCTATGGGGACAGGCATACATGAATCACATCGAGCATGTCGGTCAACAGCGTGTGAATCCGGGTTGTAGCACTGGGCTAACAGGACTCCGGGGAACCCGGGCTGTAGCAGGCTAGGCAGGACTCCGGATGTCACCGCGTGACATTTCCCCGAAGGGACAGACATAGGAACGAAGTGAAACACATGCCGGCCAGTCAAGTGTCCTGAGCAGTAGTGCTGGGCTAGCAGGACTCCGGTGAACCGGGCTGTAGCGGACTACTATGGCTCAAGGAGCACTAGACTACATTTCCCCATAAGAGAGGCTGCCAAGGATAAACAACTCGATTGTCGTATCCCACACATACCAAGCATTTCAATCATACACACAATATGCTCGATATGTGCAAATACAACATGGCATCACAACAAAACTCTACAACTCAAGTACTTTATTTAAAGGCTCCGGAGAGCCATACATAACATTTTCATACAGGTAGGGGTCACAGGACCCGACACTCAAGTCATACAAGCATACAAGCAGATGCGGAAGCAAATAAATCTGAGTACAGACACTAGAAAGAAAGAAGGCTTGTCGAAGCCTGTCTATCTACATAGGGCCCTCCATGGCCAAAATCACCACCTGGGTGGCAAGTTACTCATTGACGTCGAGGTCTACGTAAAACCCATTGGAGGGGGTGGTGTTGTAGTCTGAAAACAATAATTAAAGCAACATGAGTACAAAGGTACTCAGCAAGTCTTACAACAGATCCTACTATACATGCTTATTCTCAAGAATGTGGTGGAGTTATTGCAGCAAGCCAGCTTTGACTCTTGGCTAAGCTCTCCTACGAGACACCACTGTAAAATAGTTTCCGCACACGAGTCCACTAATCACCAACACAATACTCCACCGGGGATCCTCCCTCGTCATCCTACGAGAGGGCCATCCTCGGTACTCACACTTATCTTGAGTCTTTTAGTAGTAACCATTAATTTGTCTATGAACTGTATAGGCAACCAAGTAGTCCTTTAGCGTGGACGCGGCTATTCGAATAGTTTTATACCCTGCAGGGGTGTACTCTGTCACACATGTTTCCACCACTTAGCGTCTGCACACGACATGTGCTCGGCAGACTTCAAGCGAAAGCCGACGTGGGTGTAGACCTCGACCTGACTAACCACACGAGTCTCTAGTCCAGGTTTATCGCCTATTCGGGTTCCATCCGCAAGGAAATCCGGCCGGGGTATCCTCAACGGCCTCAAGCGATGTGTACAGGGTCCCGAGATGCCGAACGGGCGCCCGGCATACCCAGCCACAGTGTATCTACCGCATCATAGCCCACCCCTAGGGTCAGCGCTACGCATGGCTGCCAACACATAACCTACAAACACCAGAAACTAGTTGCAACTCCTGGACAGGGGACGAGAGGGGTCTGTAAGTTGAGCGGGGTCTTATTTCAGGGCCCAATGTGTGGTAGTAGCTGAATCTTAAATCACTCATACATATCTCAGTTCTTATGGACGGCCTCAATGAAACAACCCACCATGTACTCCTACGTGGCCTCTCATCGATACCTTTACCAAAACATGTTCAACACATCCCTCACATTACCGACGTAATCATTTCACTCTAGCCCATCACCCAGATGAACCAGACCTGACACAACTCTAAACATAGCAGGCATAGCAAGGTAGGAAACACATACATGGATCAATCAACTCCTACACATGCTAGTGGGTTTCATCTAGTTACTGTGGCAATGACAGGTCATGCAGAGGATAAGGGTTCAACTATGGCAGCACACAACAGTTTGAAACATTGTTGTCTTAATGTAGTAAATGAGAGCAGAAGCGAGAACATGGGATTGTATTGATATGATCAATGGGGCTGCTTGCCCGATGGAGTAGTAGTAGGGTACTGCCCTTCAGCTGGATACTTGGAAATATCCTCGAAGGCAGAACCTACCACGAAAGACACCACAGAATACAATCATCGCATGGCAATATGCAACAATGTGATGCATGCTATGACATGTCAATATGAGGTGTCCTGCCTAATGCAATGTGAAACAAGTTGGTTCGGGTCCATTTGAATCAAAGATTCAAATGGAAGCTTATGTTCTTAAGCATTATAAGTGTATTAGCTTGTTTCACCTAATCAGCAATGTTAAAGTGTTTTGTCATGCATGAAACCACTACAGATGGAAAGACTGATTTCTTTTGATCAAATTTTAAATATAACTCTTTGCATTTGGAGTTACAGATTAAAAGTTATGATTTTTTGAAGTTTGTAATATTTTCTGGAATTTCCTGTATAAGAATAAATCCAGTAAATGATTTATTGCATCAGAGTGATATCAGGGGTCAATGGGCCGGTCCAGGTCAAACCTGACCAGTGGGACCCATGTGTCAGTAGTTAATTACCTAACTAATTTTTGATTAGTGCTAATCTAAGTTAATTAGATGGGAGGTCCCACGTGTCAAAGACTCAGGGGAGGTCAACCTGGGCCCACATGGGGTCAATCAGGGTCAAACTCGCTGGCATTAAGCCACCGGCGAGGCCAGACGCGGCGGAGCAGCACGGGTTTTGCACTCCGGCGACCAAAAGGACGACAGAGACCATCTACGTGATGCGGGGAGTGAGCCGCGTCGAGTCATGGCAGTGGGTGGAGCTGGGGTGGCCGGAAACGTCACCGGCGACGAGCGTTGCGGCTGCCGGAGTTCGGGCGAGGTCGAACTAGTCACTAGGAGGCACGGCAAGGGGTGTGCGGGGGTGCTACGGGCTCCTGCGAGTGCGTTGAAGATGATGGCGTGCTCGGTTGCGAGCCAACGTGGCTGTGGCGACGACGGCGACGTGCGGTGGCGGCGGTGGGTGCGGCCAAGCTTGGTGCGGTCGCTCTGGTGCTCGAGAAGTTAAACAGAGATGATGGGGAGGTGGCTAAGCTCATGAGGGTCACGTCGAGGCAGTCGGCGAGGTCGGGGACGAGCTGATGCGGCGGGGATGGCAAAGGGGATCTCCGGTGGCCGGAGTTGGGGAAGATGGGGTCAGGCCGATTCCAGAGGGGGCGAGCGCTCGGGGCTCGGCCAGCTCGATGTAGTCGACGACGGCGGAGCTCATGGACACGATGGTGCGACGGGAGGACGACGGAGGGCGCGACTATGACGATGGTGCGGCGGTAGGGGCGTCGGCCATGGTGGGGAACGGCGAGGGAGAGGCGTTGGGGGCAAATGGAGGGGTCTAGGGGGTCGGGGCGACGATGTGGAGGTCATTGAGACGTCCAGGGGCGCGGGCGGCAAGCAGGTGGCGTCGTGGCGAGCTCAGGCACGCCGGTGTCACCTCCCTGCCTGCCTGGCGGGGAAGAAGCAGCTGGCTGGCGCGGGCCAGCACAGTTCTGGGCCGCCAGGTGGGCCGGCTGGTGACTTGCCAGGTTAGTTTCTTTCTCTCTCTTTTTCTGTTTTTTATTTATTCTGTTTTGTGTTTTGAAATAGTAAAAATACTATTCCATTTAGGAAAAACCTGGAAATATTCAGAGGCACATTTGAAAATATTCTCAACAGCCTAAAACTACTTATAAGATTATGTGGGCATTTTAAAATATTTATAAGATTTAAATTGCCCAAATGCAATTAGTAATGAATTAATCCAATGACCTTATGATGTCCTAGAAAAGTGTGCACCATTTTTGTCAAAGGTTTTAACCCAAAACAAAAAGGGTGGACTTTTTAGAAGGTCATTTCAGGTTCATTAAAAAAGTTTTTAGTAAACCCTAGTTGTTCCAGGGGGGGTGCTGGGGGTTCTGTCATCCCCATTTCAGTGTTCTGGGAAATTAAACATGATGCAACACTCTAATGCATAAACTAGCTAGGGTGTGACAGGAGATCTCTATGCAAGGGGCAACTCGTGAGGTTCACGTGACGTGAGCCATGACGACCAAGGCCAGGCGAGCGCCAGCGGGCGCAGTATACCAGTTTTCTCTTTCGTGCTAAAGAGGCAAGCACAGACGAGGAGTCCCGAGGCATAAGGCAAAGGTTTTCATATCGGTGCAACAAGACCAAGACCAGTAGGACGGCAGGACGGAGGTCACCATGGAGCCCACAGCAGCGCCACCACCAGAGCCTTTGGCAGGCAAAGACCACTTTTTGTCAGGGCAGCTTGTACTAGTTGTCCCCCATCAAACTTGGCCATTGTGGGATCCCTTCCCGCCAAACATTTGGGAAGAGGACCAAGGCCACTATAAATAGGACTAGCCACCACCATAGGCAGGAGGACGACTGATCTTGGATTGGATCCACTCCATCCCCACATCCACCAGCTCGCCGAGCTCAAGAACACCTCTCCTCCTAAGGAAGTTCACCCATTGTACTAGTTCATCCTTAGCCCATGAGGCAATCCACCAACACCACACTAGAGTAGGGTATTACACCACAAGGTGGCCTGAACCAGTATAAACCCTTGTGTCTCTTGTTCTTTGGGTTCGTCGAGCTTGGACGTGGGATCATTGAGTGAGCAAACTAGGGAGAGAGTGTTCTTCGTGCGCACTCTAGAGTTCGAACCTCAAGGGTTAGCCGAAAGCCAGAATCCGACATTTGGCGCGCCAGGTAGGGGTGCACCGAAGCCTTTCTCCGTCGATCGATGTACCACTGCTCCGTCGCATCCATGGCTGACACTCGCCGAGCCTGTGCTAAGCACTTGGACACCCTTGCCGCTCGCGTCGCTCAGACGGCGCCCATTGGTGGACCTCCCTGCTGTTCTCCATCACCCGCTGCCAACGCCGCCACCAGCCCGGTGGGAAACGAGCAGCAAGCCTCATCACTGCACCCTTCAGTGCGGTAGGACAGATGCACCGCCACCCCATCGCTAATGTTGGATTTCTGGTTCCAAAACAACCCTTGAGGTTCGAACACTGGGGTGCGCATGAAGATCTCTCCCCCTCCAGCTCTCGCCCTCACCACAATCTCAAGTCTTACCGCGTCGAACTCGTAGAACAAAGGGACACAAGATTTATACTGGCTCGAGCCACCTTTGAGGTGTAATACCCTACTCCAGTGTGACGTGGTGGATTGCCTCTTGGGCTGAGGATGAATAGTTACAAGGGTGTGATGCCCCCGATTCAATCGTACACTAATCATACACGCAAAGGTGTACGATCAAGATCAGGGACTCACGGGAAGATATCACAACACAACTCTACAAATAAAATAAGTCATACAAGAATCATAATACAAGCCAGGGGCCTCGAGGGCTCGAATACAAGTGCTCGATCATAGACGAGTCAGCGGAAGCAACAATATCTGAGTACAGACATAAGTTAAACAAGTTTGCCATAAGAAGGCTAGCACAAACTGGGATACAGATCGAAAGAGGCGCAGGCCTCCTGCCTGGGATCCTCCTAACTACTCCTGGTCGTCGTCAGCGGGCTGCACGTAGTAGTAGGCACCTCCGGTGTAGTAGGGTCGTCGTCGACGGTGGCGTCTGGCTCCAGGGCTCCAGCATCTGGTTGCGACAACCAGGTAGAAGGGAAAGGGGAAAAGAGGGAGAAAAGCAACCGTGAGTACTCATCCAAAGTACTCGCAAGCAAGGAGCTACACTACATATGCATGGGTATATGTGTAAAGGGCCATATCGGTGGACTGAACTGCAGAATGCCAGAATAAGAGGGGGATAGCTAGTCCTATCGAAGACTACGCTTCTGGCAGCCTCCGTCTCGCAGCATGTAGAAGAGAGTAGATTGAAGTCCTCCAAGTAGCATCTCCAAGTAGCATCTCCAAGTATCATCTCCAAGTAGCATCTCCAAGTAGCATCTCCAAGCAGCATCGCATAGCATAATCCTACCCGGCGATCCTCTCCTCGTCGCCCTGTAGAAAAGCGATCACCGGGTTGTCTGTGGAACTTGGAAGGGTGTATTTTATTAAGTATCCGGTTCTAGTTGTCATAAGGTCAAGGTACAACTCCAAGTCGTCCTGTTACCGAAGATCACGGCTATTCGAATAGATTAACTTCCCTGCAGGGGTGCACCAACTTACCCAGCACGCTTGATCCCATTTGGCCGGACACACTTTCCTGGGTCATGCCCGGCCGCGGAAGATCAACACGTCGCAGCCCCACCTAGGCACAACAGAGAGGCCAGCACGCCGGTCTAAACCTAAGCGCACAGGGGTCTGGGCCCATCGCCCATAGCACACCTGCACGTTGCGAGGGCGGCCGAAAGCAGACCTAGCCTAGTGGCGTTCCAGTCCAATTCGGCGCGCGCCGCTCCGTCGCTGACGTCTGAAGTGCTTCGGCTGATACCACGACGTCGGGATACCCATAACTACTCCCACGTAGATGGTTAGTGCGTATAGGCTCGTAGCCAACTCAGATCAAATACCAAGATCTCGTTAAGCGTGTTACATATCCGCGAACGCCGAACAGGGCCAGGCCCACCTCTCTCCTAGGCGGTCTCAACCTGCCCTGTCGCTCCGCCTCAAAGATCCACTCGCGGGTGCTCCACCAGCCGACCCGACTTTAGTCTCCACATGTATCATGTATAAAGTATAGTATATAACCGTGATCACCTCCCGAGTGATCACGGCCCGATAGTATAGCACGGCAGACGGACAAGAATGTAGGGCCACAGATGGAATACTAGCATCCTATACTAAGCATATATGATTGCAGGTAAAGGTAACAACAGCAGTAACAAGGACAGGCTATGCATCAGGATAGGTATAACAGATAGCAGTAACATGCTACACTACTCTAATGCAAGCAGTATAGAGAAGAGTAGGCGATATCTGGTGATCAAGGGGGGGGGGCTTGCCTGGTTGCTCTCGCAAGAGAGAGGGGTCGTCAACACCGTAGTCGATCACAGGGGGGTACCGGCAGCGGCCTCGGGGTCTACCGGAAAAAGTAACGGAGGGGGAACATAATAAATAACAGAGCAATCAAAGCATAACATGACAAAGAGCGGTGCTAGGTGTGTCCTAACGCAGTATGAGGTGATGCTGGCGAAGGGGGAAATCATCCGGGAAAGTATTCCCGGTGTTCCGTGTTTTCGGGCAGAGGAGCCGGAGGGGGAAGTTGCGAGTTCGATAGGTTAGGGGTGTGTGGCGGACGAACGGACTGCGTATCCGGGTTCGTCTCGTCGTTCTGAGCAACTTTCATGTTGAAAATATTTTAATCCGAGTTACGGATTAAAAGATATGATTTACTAAAGATTTTATTAATTTCTGAAATTTAATTAATTATTTAATTAATTCGGAAAATGGATTTATGACGTCAGCATGATGTCATGCTGACGTCAGCAGTCAACAGAGTTGACTTGGTCAACCTGACAGGTGGGTCCCGTTAGTCAGTGACTGTTAACTAATTAACCTAGTTAGTTTAATTAACAGATTAATTAGGTTAATTAAACATGATTAATTAAGTTAATCAACTTAGTTAATTAATTAATTAATTAGCATTTTTATTTTTATTATTTATTATTATTATTTTTTAACGTTCTGGGGTGGGACCCCCATGTCATTGGCACATTATCCTAATTAACCTATTAATTAGTTTAATTAGTTAATCAGGTTAACTAATGTTTGATTTGATTAATTAAACCTGATCAATTAAGTTAATTAATTATCTAATTAATTAATTAATATACATTTTTTATTCTAATTCTTCCAGGGTGTGGGCCCCGGCGTTCAGTGGCACAGGGGCCAAACGGGGCGGGTAAACGGGCGCGTGAGCGCCAGCCCGAATGGGCGCGGGTGTGCGGGCGCTGGAGCGCACCGACGGCCACGGCGGGGCTCGTCGGCCGGCCGTTTCCGGCGACAGCAACCGGTGCGGCGGGGCGCGTCGGGCGAGCGCACCGCGGCGCGCTGGGGCGTCGGGGGCGCACGCGGTAGGGTAATGGCGACGCAGGCGACGTGGTCGGAGGGGAAGGATCGGGGGCGACGGCGAGGCAGCGCCGGGCGATGGCTGCGAGGAGGGGCTCCGTGGAGGAGGTCCGGCGAGGGAGGAGAGGCCTCCGAGCGGCGGGCAGCGGCGGGAGCGCCGCGGGGTCGTGGGAAGGAGAGGGGAGGGAGCGAGGCTCACGGCGGGGGCCGGCGTGCGCGGCCACGGCGGGGGCCGGGTGCGCGGCCACGGCGGGGCTCGCGCGGTCGCGGGCGAGGGAGAGAGGGGAGGGGCGCGTGCTTACATCGAGGAGTAGGGGTTCGGGGGCAGCGGGCTCGGGGGCGGCCGGGGAAGACCGGCGAGGAGGAGGGCGAGGAGGCGTTCGGCGGCGACGGGGCGTTCCGGCGGGTGGCGTGGTTCCGGCGAGGTGAAGGACGGGGACGGCGATGTCTGGCGATGGCCGCGGCGGGACGGCGCGCGTCCACGGCGTCCGGCGAGGAGGGGGGGTGAGGACGACCGGCGGCGGTCGGGATCCGAGGGGGGTTCGAGCGTCGGGGGGTGGGGGTTCGTCCCGATCCCGATCTGGATCGGGGAAGGGACGAGGGGTCGTGGGGAGGGGGAGAGAGGAGTGGGGGTCAGCTAGGGTTCGGTCGGGGAGTGGGGGGGGGGGTTAAGGGAGTGAGGGGGCCGGATGGGCCGGTGGGCTGGCCGGATGGGTCGTTTGGCCCAGTTGGCCAGGGGGTTTTCCCCTCCCCTTATTTATTTTGTTTGTTTTCTTTTCTTATTTTTCCTTTTTTGTTTTAATTCATTTTAATAACTTAGACCTTTTATAAAAGGTGTTTACTCTACCATAATTACCGATGCAATATTTGGCAACCCCTGAACATTTTAGTTTTAATTTTTGAAAACTTTTATTGCTAAAATTTATTGCTATCGTAAGTCAACCCCGATCATAAATTTGAATTAGAATTTCGAGACAGTTTTGAATTAACCCGTGGTTAACTACAGTGACAAGGGTGACGTGGCACCATCAACGTGAGATTACTGTAGCATGATTACTCGGGCGTCACAATTCTCCTCCACTACAAGAAATCTCGTCCCGAGATTTAAGCAGGGGAGTAGGGGGGGAGGTTGCTGGTAGCGAGAAACCTAACGAGTCTTCTCGGTCTTGGTTGTCCTTTCGAAGAGGTTGATCCCTTTCGTTGATGTCTTCATTTCTCTGCTTCAAATCACCATGATCAACTCGTCATCCTTTCTTCGAGATCTCCATCGTACTTACGATAGAATAAGGCGGGGTTATTCCGAGAGAATGAACGTCGGCAAGGTTGACTATCGGGTCGACAACATCGAGGAAGGTGGCGGAAAGTAACTCTCGAATCGAATCCTAAGAAATTATCGAGAGCAAAGTAAGGAGGTAACCTGGAAAGTTTCGAGCGGGCAGGCAATCGTTCGATGCCTGTAATAGGGCGTGAAAGGGTCAAAACAACGGGAATAAGTATTGTGTCCGATATCAGACCTGAAGGTGGCTCGTGAATTACATACGAGGTCACGCGTGAGGAACCACCTTGGAAACAGGGGGTGTAGGAGAGTCAGGTTTCGATCCTGGGACCTGTGGGTTATGGGCCCACCATGTGGGTTAAGAGTAGGAAGGGAGGTAACGTCTTGCACGATCATGTAAGCAAGGCATGTCAGAGGATAGCCGTCAGTTATGTCGGCAACAACGTCGGTACCAAGGGCGAGGGACGAAGAGAACCATTTTCCTGCTCGTTGAACGAGGCGGACCAATAGGCAAAGTTCTCATCCATCGGCCGTTACCGGAAGTCATCAACAATAGAAATAGGGTTACACCAGACAGGAAGGTACACCGAGGTGTTTACCTAAGTAGGGGATTACCACTGCTCGGTTAAGTAGTTTACAAGTAAGTTTGAACAAAACAACGGGAATGAAAATGTGCTTAAACACGTATAACAGGGGTATATCCTTCCCAAGGACAAGTAGAGCATGATATCCATGACAGGATATTATGTAGAAAACTCCTTAGGTAGGGGAGAGAAATTTCATGATATTACCCATACAGCGGTGTTTGGATAATTTAGCAGGAAACATTTAGCATTGGGCTTCAAATGTTCTTGTTGAAAATCAAAGTACCATAGACATGCTTCAGGTAGCAATGATATGGTGTTTCAATCAAGGGCCAGACTTTAGATACTCAATGGATCCATCAGGAACAGCTTATAAAATAGGTCTTACAATTTCCTCCAGGAGGAGTGGTTATCCTTGCAAAAGAAATTATAACGATAGGTCCTCCACCTAGGGGGGGTGGTGCTAGGCATGACATCATGTTACCGGGTCATCAAAGGATCAACATCATAACTCTTGGAAAGTTGTCCCAACCATCATATCTGACCGAGATTCAGATCCGATTGGTGTCAGGATACCTCAGACTTAGGATACCTGAGAAGGAAAGGTGCAACGCAAATCGACGAAATGACATTGCAAGATTCTCGGGAAATGAACTATGGGAGCGGGTTCTTGAAGCAATAGTTCATCATTAAACCAACGTGAGGATGAGGAGGTGGCTGATGGACTCAGCGACAATCCATTGAGATTTACAAAAGATGGATTCCCACAATTATGTGAACAAGGAAATAGCATTTGTCAGATCAGATAATATAATGAGGTATACTCAAGGAGAACATACCCAATTAAACATTGGTTGAAAGGTGCGCCCGAAATATGGGTTGGGTTGCACGACCAATGTCAGAATGGTGATTCAATAATCAATAGCCTAAGAATGAACTTTCGACCATTAACTTCAAAGAAATAGGGTTGCTAGAAGGAAAGAATCCAAACAACACCGTTCACTTGTTGGAGTTAACACGGGGACCAAGAAATGAACGAAGATGGCAAGAAGCATTTTGATATCAAGAATTCTTAAGAGGTGGTGAAATTCCCACCACATTCTTGACAAAAAGAGATGGTAATACTTCCGAGGTAAGGAAGATCAAATGCTGGGTAGCAAGGAACTCAAGGTATTACACCAAGCATGAACAAGCTTGTGTTGGTGGGAAGGCAATAAAGTGGTCGATGATAATACAATTCGCCGAGGGCAAGGATGGTATTTCTCATCATGAATTCAATTGATATCCTGGATGAGCTCAGAATGTTGATGATCACGACACCTTTGTCGCGAGAGTTCATGAAGATGTAATCGATCGGTAACGACATCAAGTCAAGTAATGATGAAGTGAAAGGTTATTGGAACCAAGGGTACGACACAAACTCGAAACCAAGCTTGTTGTTCAAGGCGAAATGATATGACGATGAGGATCGACGTAAGGTTAGTTCATCGTCGAAAATTGGTGCTCCGAGAATAAGGACCAGGTAGCACAGTTAGAATCGTCACGACAATGATATAGCCAAACAGGCTAGGAATGGCGTGATCGGGTACAAACTCGTACTTATAGAAGCTTACTGAAGAGTTGTTGAACCGAAGAGCGGACTCGGTTCAGTTATCGGTGTCTTTGAGTGTTCAATAACTCAGAGCCCGCGAAAAATTGGAATCAGTGGGAAGGTAGCACTTGATGAAGAACTCATAAAAAGTTATGCAGTTCCATGATAATCTCGAGATACCAGGGGGGTAATACTCGACACAAGATCAAAGTAAAGGTTGGATTGGTGTATTGATCCATAGGAGACAATTGTTTTAACTTATCCAAGAAATGGAATCAAAGAAGAACAATCATGGTTGGAACCACGGTTGCAAGGGATCAATTCACAGATACCATATGTTAGCTATCAAGGAAATAGTTATTATTACAAGAAGCTTCCATGATAGGATATACATCGCGTCCATGGGCATGAACTCAAAGTTCAAGGTCGACTCCCACTTCCTCAATGCATAATCTTCCATTCACCTCTCGTATTTCGAAGATGACATTAGTTGTTGAAAGTTTTACCTGGTGCAATACCAGATAAGTTTGACTCGTGAAAACTTTCGGGTTCACACGGTTTAGAGAAGGCATATGTTCAACCCATAGGGGCTTCTTAAAGACATA
The DNA here is from genome assembly GCF_018294505.1 of Triticum aestivum. NCBI lineage: Eukaryota > Viridiplantae > Streptophyta > Magnoliopsida > Poales > Poaceae > Triticum > Triticum aestivum. Next base: position 342,520,499 of record NC_057803.1, on the reverse strand, counting down.
TACCACAATCTTTAGAAGTAATTAACTCAAGCTCGAAGGCAGAGCATGGTTGAGAAAGCAGACGATACAATTTACCAAAGGCATTATGTATCCGAGAAAAGGCTCACAAGTTTATTGAATATGAAGGGCGTTGTCAGATAAAATCCAACAAAGGATCTGGTGGTCCACAAGGGATCTGACGTGAGCATCGGTACTCAACTAGAGGGAGCAGATTATAGAAACAACTGACTAACTCAATCGTCAAATGCAAAGGAATTATGATTTCCAAATCAAGGGATCAGAAGCAATGCTCTGATTAGGGGTGGACAAGTTGAATAGCCTTAGGGTACAATCAAAGACAATTGGATTGGTCGAGAACCAATCCAGTTAAAAGAATGGAAGCTCAGCCGGAAAGGTAATTTATAAGGATCAATGATGATTGCGTGTATTCGCAACATATTGAGTCAACAGACTCAAAATGATAATGACAAGGAATGTCTATAAGATTTCTATACTTATGGGATTAATCATAATGAAAGCAAACAAGAAATTCCAGAGCAATATGTTGCTGAGGATTTTCGGAATATCGGGTGGTATTTCGAAGACTTTTGTGTAACACATGAACAACTGGGGGATGGGCGGATACTCGATAAATGCGAGAATTAACCGTAGGGGTATTCAAGTGACAAGAACAGCAACGCAGTAAGCTCAAGGGATTATCGAAACCACGACGAGTTTTTTAGGGTATCTTGTAATAACAAGACCACTGGGGATGAAGGTAAGAATAACAAATGCAAGTAGTTATCCATAAGGGTTTGCGGTGGAAGGTGAATTGCAAACGCGATGAACACAAGTTCTTGGATGATCATCAGTAATAAGGGGCTCTCCGGGTGAAAATGATAACGAGATCCTAATGTTAGATTTAGTAAAATTCATTTAACCCGAATAGAAGAGATGTCAGAGCCCCAGAGTATAGGTCGAGGAGTAAAAGATCATACTACCACCCGATGGCGACGTGGGCCCATGGGCCACACAACCATGTTAGTAAAAGTTTTTCAATGTCTAGACTCGACTTCGGCCAAGGAGTTGGAAGGGGGATTCCTATAGGCAGTCGGCTCTGATACCAACTTGTGACGCCCCCGATTCAATCGTACACTAATCATACACGCAAAGGTGTACGATCAAGATCAGGGACTCACGGGAAGATATCACAACACAACTCTAAAACATAAATAAGTCATACAAGCATCATAATACAAGCCAGGGGCCTCGAGGGCTCGAATACAAGTGCTCGATCATAGACGAGTCAGCGGAAGCAACAATATCTGAGTACAGACATAAGTTAAACAAGTTGCCATAAGATGGCTAGCACAAACTGGGATACAGATCGAAAGAGGCGCAGGCCTCCTGCCTGGGATCCTCCTAACTACTCCTGGTCGTCGTCAGCGGGCTGCACGTAGTAGTAGGCACCTCCGGTGTAGTAGGGGTCGTCGTCGACGGTGGCGTCTGGCTCCAGGGCTCCAGCATCTGGTTGCGACAACCAGGTAGAAGGGAAAGGGGAAAAGAGGGGAGAAAAGCAACCGTGAGTACTCATCCAAAGTACTCGCAAGCAAGGAACTACACTACATATGCATGGGTATATGTGTAAGAGGCCATATCGGTGGACTGAACTGCAGAATGCCAGAATAAGAGGGGGATAGCTAATCCTGTCGAAGACTACGCTTCTGGCAGCCTCCGTCTGCAGCATGTAGAAGAGAGTAGATTGAAGTCCTCCAAGTAGCATCTCCAAGTAGCATCTCCAAGTAGCATCTCCAGTAGCATCTCCAAGTAGCATCTCCAGGCATCGCATAGCATAACCTACCCGGCGATCCTCTCCTCGTCGCCCTGTAGAAAAGCGATCACCGGGTTGTCTGTGGAACTTGGAAGGGTGTGTTTTATTAAGTATCCGGTTCTAGTTGTCATAAGGTCAAGGTACAACTCCAAGTCGTCCTGTTACCGAAGATCACGGCTATTCGAATAGATTAACTTCCCTGCAGGGGTGCACCAACTTACCCAGCACGCTTGATCCCATTTGGCCGGACACACTTTCCTGGGTCATGCCCGGCCTCGGAAGATCAACACGTCGCAGCCCCACCTAGGCAAAACAGAGAGGCCAGCACACCGGTCTAAACCTAAGCGCACAGGGGTCTGGACCCATCGCCCATAGCACACCTGCACGTTGCGAGGGCGGCCGGAAGCAGACCTAGCCTAGCAGGCGTTCCAGTCCAATCCGGCGCGCACCGCTCCGTCGCTGACGTCTGAAGTGCTTCGGCTGATACCACGACGTCGGGATACCCATAACTACTCCCACGTAGATGGTTAGTGCGTATAGGCTCGTAGCCAACTCAGATCAAATACCAAGATCTCGTTAAGCGTGTTAAATATCCGCGAACGCCGAACAGGGCCAGGCCCACCTCTCTCCTAGGCGGTCTCAACCTGCCCTGTCGCTCCGCCTCAAAGATCCACTCGCGGGTGCTCCACCAGCCGACCCGACTTTAGTCTCCACATGTATCATGTATAAAGTATAGTATATACCCGTGATCACCTCCCGAGTGATCACGGCCCGATAGTATAGCACGGCAGACGGACAAGAATGTAGGGCCACAGATGGAATACTAGCATCCTATACTAAGCATATAGGATTGCAGGTAAAGGTAACAACAGTAGTAACAAGGATAGGCTATGCATCAGGATAGGTATAATAGATAGCAGTAACATGCTACACTACTCTAATGCAAGCAGTATAGAGAAGAGTAGGCGATATCTGGTGATCAAGGGGGGGGGGGCTTGCCTGGTTGCTCTGGCAAGAGAGAGGGGTCATCAACACCGTAGTCGATCACAGGGGGGTACCGGCAGCGGCCTCGGGGTCTACCGGAAAAAGTAACGGAGGGGGAACATAATAAATAACAGAGCAATCAAAGCATAACATGACAAATATGGTGCTAGAGGTGATCTAACGCAGGGATAGGTGATACCGGTGAAGGGGGAAAACATCCCTGGAAAATATCCCCGGTGTTTCGCGTTTTAGGGCAGAGGAGCCGGAGGGGGAAAGTTGCGAGTTCGATAGGTTAGGGGTGTGTAGCGGACGAACGGACTGCGTATCCGGGTTCGTCTCGTCATTCTGAGCAACTTTCATGTTGAAAATATTTTAATCCGAGTTACGGATTAAAAGATATGATTTACTAAAGATTTTATTAATTTCTGAAATTTAATTAATTATTTAATTAATTCGGAAAATGGATTTATGACGTCAGCATGATGTCATGCTGACGTCAGCAGTCAACAGAGTTGACTTGGTCAACCTGACAGGTGGGTCCCGTTAGTCAGTGACTGTTAACTAATTAACCTAGTTAGTTTAATTAACAGATTAATTAGGTTAATTAAACATGATTAATTAAGTTAATCAACTTAGTTAATTAATTAATTAATTAGCATTTTTATTTTTATTATTTATTATTATTATTTTTAACGTTCTGGGGTGGGACCCCCATGTCATTGGCACATTATCCTAATTAACCTATTAATTAGTTTAATTAGCTAATCAGGTTAACTAATGTTTGATTTGATTAATTAAACCTGATCAATTAAGTTAATTAATTATCTAATTAATTAATTAATATACATTTTTTTATTCTAATTCTTCCAGGGTGTGGGCCCCGGCGTTCAGTGGCACAGGGGCCAAACGGGGCGGGTAAACGGGCGCGTGAGCGCCAGCCCGAATGGGCGCGGGTGTGCGGGCGCTGGAGCGCACCGACGGCCACGGCGGGGCTCGTCGGCCGGCCGTTTCCGGCGACAGCAACCGGTGCGGCGGGGCGCGTCGGGCGAGCGCACCGCGGCGCGCTGGGGCGTCGGGGGCGCACGCGGTAGGGTAATGGCGACGCAGGCGACGTGGTCGGAGGGGAAGGATCGGGGGCGACGGCGAGGCAGCGCCGGGCGATGGCTGCGAGGAGGGGCTCCGTGGAGGAGGTCCGGCGAGGGAGGAGAGGCCTCCGAGCGGCGGGCAGCGGCGGGAGCGCCGCGGGGTCGTGGGAAGGAGAGGGGAGGGAGCGAGGCTCACGGCGGGGGCCGGCGTGCGCGGCCACGGCGGGGCTCGCGCGGTCGCGGGCGAGGGAGAGAGGGGAGGGGCGCGTGCTTACATCGAGGAGTAGGGGTTCGGGGGCAGCGGGCTCGGGGGCGGCCGGGGAAGACCGGCGAGGAGGAGGGCGAGGAGGCGTTCGGCGGCGACGGGGCGTTCCGGCGGGTGGCGTGGTTCCGGCGAGGTGAAGGACGGGGACGGCAATGTCTGGCGATGGCCGCGGCGGGACGGCGCGCGTCCACGGCGTCCGGCGAGGAGGGGGGGTGAGGACGACCGGCGGCGGTCGGGATCCGAGGGGGGTTCGAGCGTCGGGGGGTGGGGGTTCGTCCCGATCCCGATCTGGATCGGGGAAGGGACGAGGGGTAATGGGGAGGGGGAGAGAGGAGTGGGGGTCGGCTAGGGTTCGGTCGGGGAGTGGGGGGGGGGTTAAGGGAGTGAGGGGGACGGATGGGCCGGTGGGCTGGCCGGATGGGTCGTTTGGCCCAGTTGGCCAGGGGGTTTTCCCCTCCCCTTATTTATTTTGTTTGTTTTCTTTTCTTATTTTTCCTTTTCTGTTTTAATTCATTTTAATAACTTAAACCTTTTATAAAAGGTGTTTACTCCACCATAATTACCGATGCAATATTTGGCAACCCCTCAACATTTTAGTTTTAATTTTTGAAAACTTTTATTGCTAAAATTTATTGCTATCGTAAGTCAACCCCGATCATAAATTTGAATTAGAATTTCGAGATAGTTTTGAATTAACCCGTGGTTAACTACAGTGACAAGGGTGACGTGGCACCATCAACGTGAGATTACTGTAGCATGATTACTCGGGCATCACAAAGGGGAAGAACGGCCTCCTGAGGAGAGGTGTTCTTGTGCTTGGCTAGCTTGTGTGGTGTCTGGTGGTCTGAATGACCCTCTCCCCTCTGCTAAGGTGGTGGCTAGTCCTATTTATAGAGGCCCTGGTCCTCTTCCCAAATATTGAGCGTGAAGGGATCCCACAATGGCCATGTTTGAAGGGGGACAACTAGTACAAGTTATCCTGACAAAAGTAGTCTTCGCCTGCCAAAGGCTCTGGTGATGACGCCGTCTTGGGCTCCACGGTGACCTCCGTCCTGCCGTCCTGCTGGTCTTGGTCTTGTTCTGCCGATATGGAAACCTTTGCTTGATGCCTCGGGACTCCGCGCCCGAGCTTGCCTATTTAGCACCAAAGAGGAAACTAGGACACTGCGCGCTGGCACCCGCCTAGTGCCCGCCTGGCCTTGTCGTCATGGCTTACGTCACGGGGACCTCGCGAGGTCTCCCTTGCCTAGATCTCTCCGCCCCTCACGAGCCAGCGTGGTGAGGCCGCCCCCGAGGAGGCCTTGCATCATCCGCCTCATGAGGCTTGGCCCCTCGCGAGGGTCTTGAGTGCTTGCTGGTGAAGATGGGCCACACATGGCTGCTAGTGGAGCTATGCCGTGCGCCACAGGCAGGCAGGACTGGGGACCCCCATTGCTAGAATGCCGACAGTAGCCCCTGGGTCCAAGGCGCGCTCGGACTTGGCTTCGTGGTGAAGCCAAGGGGCAAGTGTGGGGTGCCGCGGGCCCTAATAGCCCGCGGCCTCGGTTGACGCGTGGCGGTTGATTGCACTACAAAAAATACACTTCCGTGATGATACGTGTTTGTCACAGTAGGTCACGATTTTTGTCATGTATGTACATCCATGACGATTTTATGACAGAATCAAGATAGTCATACCTGTGCTGTCGTAGAGGTGTTCCATGACATTACCAAAATTATCATCACGGAAGTTTCTACTTCCATGACGATAAATCGCGCGTCACAGAAGTGCTTTTGTCAAGGGTGACCGACACATGGCGTCCACCGTAACGGAACGCCGTTAAGCTATCGAGTCGGGTTTTGGATCCGATAATGTAATGCCCCGAGACCGATGTGCCAGGTGTCATCCAGTTATTCACTGTTGTTGCCTTGTATTTGCTTGCGTTTCTTGCATTGCATATCATGTCATCATGCGTATTTCATTTGCATACGTGTTCGTCTCATGCATCTGAGCATTTTCCCCGTTGTCCGTTTTGCATTCCGGCGCTCCGTTCTCCTCCGGTGGTCCTTTCTACCTTTCTTTCGTGTGTGGGGGTTAAACATTTCCAGATTGGACCGAGACTATACAAGCGGCCTTGGTTTACTACCGGTAGACTGCCTGTCAAGTTTCGTACCATTTGGACTTCGTTTGATACTCCAACGGTTAACCGAGGGACCGAAAAGGCCTCGTGTGTGTTGCAGCCCAACACACCTCCAATTTGGCCCAAAACCCACCAAAACCTTCTCCATCACCTAGAGCGTTCGATCACGATCGCGTGGCCGAAAACCGCACCTCATTTGGACTCTCCTAGCTCCCTCTACCTCTATATAAAGACCCCTCCCGAAATTCGCGGATCTCCTCTCTCCCTAACCCTAAAAAAATTCCCTCGCGCCGCCGCCGGACACGTCCGTCCGGGGCGGATGAAGTCGCGCCGCCGCCCCGCACCAGTGGCGTAGCGCCACGTGGCGCCTCAACGCCCCCGCGCCGCCGGCCCCCGAGGCCCGCGCGCTAGCGCCGCCCACCCGGCTCGCCCCGCCGCCTTGCTCCTCCTCGCCGGTGCCCGGAGCCCACGCCGGCCACCGCCTCCTCGCCGTGGTCGCCGCTCCGCTGCCGTGCTCCGCCTCGCCGACCTCGGCCGCCGCGCCGAGTCGCCCCGCGGCTTCCTCCACGCCGCCGCCTCCTCTCCGTCCTTCCTCCGGCCGGCCACCGCAGCCACGACCTCCGGCGAGCTTCATCTCCGGCGGTGAACAGTGATTCCGGTGGACATCGAAATCCGTGCCAGATCTGAGATCTAAATCTCGAGGGTTGACTTTTTTGCCCGAAACCCTAGCTCATATGCTCCTATTCCTTGCATCGTAACTCCGCATCCGTAGCTCCGTTTTTGGCATATAGCATAGCAAAATGTTCGTCTCAGAGAGCACACTATTTCATCTGATTGCATCATTTTCATTTGAGTTCATCGCGATGCCCGAAATGCTGTTAGAAGAGGGCTACTTGAGATAATTGTCAGATCTGCTACTCCATTTACCTATTTGTCATTTTTGCCATGATTATTGTGTGCATGATATGCCCATGAGCTCTACATATGTTTTGTTAAGGGTTTTGCCCTCTTTCTAGAGGTGCAACCCATGTATTTTTGTGATGTGTGTGGTGACTAGCACAAGCTTGCAAAGTGAGGCACTTGGTAATGCTGATTTCAGGGACTTAGCATTTCCACGAAGTCCTTGAGCTGTTTATCTCATATGGCCATATGTTCATGTTGTTTCCTAGTGATCTGTGCCTCTTTTGAGGATGATCAGTAAGGATGTTTTGTTAATCTTGTAGTTCTATATCCATCCATGTCTTTTTTGCAATTATGGAGCACCCTAGCTTGATTCAATCGAGCTCTACTTTCACTACTTCGTGAATCTGGGCAGATTGTCTACTTGTTAGCGATTTTGCCAAGGATGTTGTAGTTGATCTGTGCTTGCTATGCTATTGTTCTTGCCATGTCTAGCTTGCATTTTGTGTATTCTTGATGGATGTATGCTTAGCTTGTCATGACTTGCCCCGTAGTGAGTGCATCGAGCTCGTAAACATGCCCACTTGATATCTGTTTCAGCATGCTCCAGCTTTCACTAAGTCTGAGAACTGATTATGTTTTTGCCATGTTCACATGCTTGCAATAGTATTTTCTGATCCCTTTTGGCTCAAGGTTACTAAGGGACTTTTGTTAAGCTCTTTGAGTAGCTCCATGCCATACTTTACTTTGCCATGTTGAGGTCATGTAGCATATAGTTTTGTTGCTCCGAAGAGTGCTATCAGATCTGAAATTCCAGACACGTGTTAATTTCACTAAGTCTGAAATCTGTTTGTCATATGCATTTTTGCCATGCTTGTTTGAACCTGTTAATGGATGAATTGGCTGTAGCTCAGTGTAAGTGCATCTAGTGCCACCCCTAGTTGGTTTTGGAGTATTGACGACAAACCTAGTTGAGGGACTAATGTGTTTGTGAGAATTGTAGGATAACACAGGTAGAAGTCCCTCATTGATTCGGTTTTACTACCAGAGATGACCCCTAAAAATGTATGAAGACATTGAAGCCAAAGGTGGTATATGACGATATTCACATTGAAGACTATGACAAAAGAAGACACGTTATGAAGCCTATGGAGCTCGAAGACTTAGATCTTTCGTAGTTCCTTTTCTTTTGTGTTGAGTCATAGGAACCACCATACTGTTAAGTGGGGTCCAGGAGAACCAGTCAGAATGACTGAAGTGATGCCTAAACCAAAAACCTATGTCTTCGAGTGAAGACAATGAGAGCGAATCTTGTCCAGAGCCGGACAAGTCAGCTTTGCTTGTAGCCCAAGTAAAGTTGCCATGAGAGTTTGAAATCTGACCGTTGAGACACGTGTCAGTTCCTTAGTGACCCAGGGTCATTTCGGACAAATCAGGTCGGGTTGCCAAGTGGCTATAAATAGCCCACCCCCTACAACCATAAACGGTTGGCTGCTCAGATTTCAGTGCACGGCTTTTGTCGTTTGAGAGCAACCCACCTCGAAGCCTTTGAGAGAAAATTCCTAGCGAGGAGAAAAGCCCTAACCACCCAGAGCCAGAGAACATTGGGCATCACTTAAGTCTTCTTGTCTGTGTGATCTGAAGACTTATTACACTTGAGGACTGTGAATCCTCCAGACGGTTAGGCGTCGCGTTCAGAGCATCCAAGAGACATTGTGGATTGCCAGTGAACGAAGTCTGTGAAGGTTTGGGAGTCTACCTTGAAGACTTACCAGAGTGATTGGGCGAGGACTATGTGACCTTAGCTCAAGGAGAATACGGTGAGGACTTGGTGTCCTGAGCTGCGTGTTCAGGACTGGGTGTCCGGGACTGTGTGTCCTAAGGTTTAAATACCTAGCCGCTCCAACCAGACGTACAGTTGTCACAGCAACTGGAACTGGTCCAACACATCATTGTCTTCAACGAGTCACCGGTTTCATCTTCACTTCCTTTTTCTTACTGTTACTCATTGTGAAGCCATTGCATGCTTGCTCTATCTTTTGTCTTCACAACGTGAATGTATGATCTGTTTGGCTTCATAACTTCTTCCTACCTGATCCTTATTACACTGCAGCTGTTTGTCTTTGTGCTTTCACTCTATTGAATACTTGACCATGGCTTGCCTAGTGTAATCTAACTTCCGCTGCATAGTAATAGGCAAAATCTTCGCTGTTTGTCTTCATAACTCCCACGTTTTGAAGACTTTCATAAAAATCGCCTATTCACCCCCCCTCTAGTCGATATAACGCACTTTCAATTGGTATCAGAGCAAGGTGCTCCCTTGTTCTGTGTGATTCGGTTTAACCACCTGGAGTTTTAGCTATGTCGACTGCAGGGATAATCAAAGTCTCCGCTGCGTGCCCCGTCTTCGATGGAACTGAATATCCCTACTGGAAGAATAAGATGCGCATGCATCTTGAAGCCATTGACGTCGACCTATGGTATGTCGTCGAGAACGGCGTTCCCAAGGCTGGAGAAGGTGTCACTGCTGCTGATGTCAAGAAGTTCACTCAACTGGACTCTACTGCCAAAAATATCATCTGTGGTCATCTGACAAAAGGACAGTATGGCCGTGTGAGTGCCTTGAAGACATCCAAGCTGGTCTGGGACTGGCTCTCCAAGGTCAATGAAGGCATCTCAACCCAGAGAGATCAGAGAATCAGTGTTCTTCGCAACCTCTTCAACCGCTTCAAGCGAAATGACAATGAGAATGTCCAGCACACATTTGACCGGCTCACTGACATCACAAATGAACTTCAAGCCCTCGGCGCCACTGAGATCACCAAACATGAAATCGTCAAGACGCTGCTGAGATCACTTGATAGTTCGTTTGACATCCTAGCCCTGATGATTCAAGAACGTCCTGATTTCAAGACACTCGATCCGTCTGACATACTTGAGAGGCTCAACACACATGAGTTCCAGCTTTCTGAGAAAAGAGATATCTACGGTCCAAACTATGGGCGAACTCGTGCCTTGAAGGCAAAAGCTGTTTCCTCATCTGAAGAAGAATCTGACAGCAGTTCTGATGATCCTGAAGACATTGGAAGGGAACTTGCAATGCTAGTGAAGAAGTTCCAAAAATTCACCAAGAAGAAAGGCTTCAGAAAATCTTCACGATCAAGCTCAAGGAATGATGAAGCTTCTGCTCATGACTACAAGAAGAAAACATGTCACAAGTGCAAGAAAACTGGACACTTCATCTCTGAGTGTCCACAGTGGGACAATGAGAACAGAAGGAAGAAGAAGAGCAAGGAATATGATTCTGACGACAAGAAGAAGAAGAAATACTCAAAGTCTTCTTCCAAGTCTTCCTCAAAGTCTTCATCACACAAGAAGAGCTCATCTGGCAAGGCACGTGCGTTTGTTGGCAAGGAAATGGATTCAGAGGAGGAGTCCGCTTCTGAGGAGGCAGAGGTGGAATCTGAGGAGGAGTCTGATTCTGGCATTGCGAGTCTGGCTACAGCATACGTCGCCAAGTCCATCTTCAACACTGAAGACAATGACTTCATCACCGACACTGATGCAAATGACAAGAACGACTCCACTCCTACCTACTGCTTCATGGCACGCGGTGCCAAGGTAAACACACGCACTACTCGCTATCAAACATCTAGTGACGATGACTCTGACTGTGATTCAAAACCCAGCTACAAAACACTTGCTAAAATTGCAACTGAACAACAGAAAGCTATGGAACATATTCAAAAACTGTTAGACAGAAGCGATGATCTGTTGGGTGCTGAAATGACTCGATCTGAATCCTTAATTGAAGACATAAAAAATCTTCACGTTAAGTATCAGGAACTTGAAGATCGTCTTGATACTCTCTCAACAACTCATGAAAAGCTTTCCTATGATTATCTTCAAAGGAAGCAAGAACTTGAGAAATTGAGAGCGGCTCATGAAGATCTTCAAAAGGAAAACGAATCACTTCGCGCCGAACAGATCAGTTCCGCTCAGGAAGGATTTGAACCACCATGTCTTAAATGCATTGAGCGTGATAATGCTACTTCTGTTGCTGAATGTTCCACTGCTACTGCTGTTGCAATATCTTCAACTGTTGATGTGGTAACTAACCCCTCTGCTGAGGATACCACTGCTATTGCTGATGAGAATGCTAGGTTGAAGACATTGCTTGAAACAGGGATGTACAAAAGTCTTAAAGGACATCAGACATTATGTGATGTCCTCAAGAAGCAGATTCTGAACCGAAACCCTAGGAAAGAGGGTGTTGGGTTCGTAAGGAAAATAAATGCAGATGGCTCTTACTGGAAACCTGAGCAGTACCCCAAAACCACATGGGTTGCTGCAAAGGAACCTTCAGCAGATCCATCCAATTTATCTGGCTTCACATGTGCTAACCCCATTATTATTGATGAATCCTTTGATGCAAACTATAAACTGTTTAAGAATCAGAATGGTGAAGTGTTTGCCAGGTACATTGGTACTAACTGCAGGAATGGACCGCCTATGAAGAAGATCTGGGTTCCGAAAAAGTGTCTGGAAAATCTTCCTGTGAATGTCTTCATGACACCTCACTTGAAGAAGACAAACCTCAGACCAAAGGCTTCATACGGTCCAAAGGCTTCATACAAACAGAGGACTCACCTGAGTCACACTAACGCAAATGTTTTGCAGGGAAACCATACTCAGGCATATGAATATGAGAGCGGTTCATCGAACCATCATGTTCATATGACCAAAAATTATTCTGCTTATTCCTATGAGTATTATTGTCCACCTGCAAGACTGTTTGCTAAGGCTTCAAAGCCAAAATTCTCAGATGCTGCACTTAGACTTATTGCTTCTAAGCCACCCTTGAAGATGTGGGTGGTTAAGAAAGCTTAACTCTCTTTTGCAGGGAAAGGTCTCCAGCAGAAAAACAAAATCTTCTGACGCTATTGCTGGGGACCTTAAAAATCTTGTAGGGCGCAAGATAAAATGCCTGAATGGCATCATTATGTACTTCGTTCCTGAATCGCATGCTACTCTCCCTATTAGTCCTAATCTGGATCTAAGTTTTCATAACCCACTGGTTCGTCAAATGTTTTTGCTTCACAATTCTCTTCGTGAAGCCTATCCCCCTAACTGCACTATAGGGTACGACACCAGCGTCTTCAAAGTCTTTAGAATGGATTATTGACAGTGGGTGTACAAATCACATGACTGGCAAAAGAAGCCTTCTTATGGACTCAACCTTACGTCCATCCGACAAGAGCCACATCACATTTGCTAACACTGGTAAAAGTAAGGTATTGGGTCTAGGTAGAGTTGCAATCTCAAAGGATCAACACATGGATAAAGTCATGCTTGTTGAATCCCTTGGCTTCAACTTAATGTCTGTCTCAATGCTTTGCGATTTGAACATGATTGTAATGTCACATCCCTAGCTTCTGGTAATGCTCTGAGCTAGCTAGTCATGTGTTGCATCATGTTTAAATTTTGCCTAAAATTGAAATGGGGATGTTCAAACCCTAGCATTAAATCAACTCAACTAGGGTGAGTTAAAATCTTTTCAATAAACCCAAAAGGCCCCTAAGAAAAGTTCATGATTTCTGGTTAAGGTGGAAACCACTGCCAAAAATGATGAATATATCCTTAGGTGATTTTTGGATTTTTGAATTAAATCATATTGTATTTGACTTTGGGCATTTAAATACTATTAATAATTTAAATGCTCAAATAAATGTTGGAAGTTGATAAGGGTCACTGGAATAATTCAGAAAGCACCCATAATTATTTCCAGGATTTTATAAAATGATTTGATATTAAAACAAATCAAAAACAAAACTACAGAAATAGAAAAGATAAAACAAAATAGAAAAAAAGGGGAGAGAGGCCACCTGGGCCGCTTACCTGCTTACCTGCCTGGCCCAGCTTCTCCCGCGGCCCAGCCCAGCCCACCTCCTCCTCCTTTGTCCTCTTCCTCCTCTGCCAGGAGGACGAGCAGAGGCGAGGCGTGGCGCTCGCCGACGCTGCCTCGGCCACCTCCTGCTTCCCCCCCCTAGCCACCTCCTGCTTCCTCCTTGGCCTCCCCAGCGACGCCCCGGACGACGCCACGCGCCTCCCCGACCGCCCCTCACTCTCTCCCGAGCTCTCCCCCTCCTCTGTTTCTCTCTCCCTCTCGTGCCGAGCGCAGCCGTCGCCACCGACGCTGTTCGCCGCGGCCACCGGGCCTCCCTCGCTCCCCCGAAGTGCCCAGGAGATCCTCCTCGACCACCTCTTCCTCCTCGCCGAGAAGCGCACCGCGGGAGCCCCTGCAACGTCGCCACCACCGTCGTCTTCCACCTCCAGCGCCCGAGCTCGCCTCCGGTCGATTCAGCGCTGCTAGGACCTCCCCGAGCTCGCTGACCTCCTCTACGGCACCGCTGTGAGCTTCTACGCCTCCCCTCCCTCTTTCCCCCTTCGATTGCGCCCTGTAGCCGCCGCCCCACGAGCACCCGAAGCCGCCGTCCGCCATGGCCGGTGAGCTCCGTGCTCCCGAGCTTCTCCGCCTGCGCTCGTTGCCTCCGGGTATTCCTGGTGACCCCAGCATCCCGTAGAGCCCATCGGCCGCGCCCGCCGTGCCGTGTAACGCCGAAACCGAGCACACCCGAGCTCCGGCCGCCGCCTCGCTCGCCGTCGGCACCGATTCCGGCCGCCCCGAGCGCAACTGACTCCACCAGGAGCTTCGGCTCGTCCCCAGCTCCTCCTAGATGCCCTCCGCGGCCCATTTGGTCGCCGGAGTGGCCAAAACCACTCTCGCCGCCGCGCTAATGGTCGTCGCCGGCCGAACTCCGGCGAAGTCGACGTGGCTTAGTTAATTAGTCACTAACCCCCCACCTACTGACGCTGACAAGTGGGCCCCAGGGCTTAGTCAAAGCTAACCAGCCCGGGTCAACGCGGGATTAGTCCCTGTGTCACTGACGTGTGGACCCCACACGTCAGGTTTGACCCGGGGCAGCCCTGTTGACTTGCTGATGCAAGCATGACGCAGTGCTGATGTCATAACTCATTTTCTGGATTTAACTTAATTCTGAAATTCCAGAAAATGCCTAAAACTTCAATAAATCATAGAAAATTAACCGTAACTCCAAATTAAATAATTTATATATGAAAAATTATCAGAAAAATTCAAGGAATCCATCTGTACCATTTTCATGCATGTTAGAACAACTTATAGATGCTGTTTAGCACAAATCATATAAATGGCATTTGAATAATCACATATGGAGTTTGAATTTGAATTTTATATTCAAACCAACTTCATTTAATCTGTTGCTAGTTGCATTAGCCCAAAACACATTCATTTTGCCATGTCATGATCATGCATCATGTTGTGCATTGCATTGATTGTGTTCCTTTCTGTGTTGCCGGTATTTGTCCCCTCTCGATAGACGTGATACCGATGATGTGATCGTTGACACTGATGAAGACCCAATGTTATCTTCAGAAGTGCCAGGCAAGCAAAACCCCCTTGTTCATTCCGATACAATCCTACTCTCTCGCTCCTGCTCTCTTTTACTGCATTAGGACAACACCGATTCATCTGTTACTTGCTGCGGTAGCTGAACCCCTTTATCCTTTGCATGACCTGTCATTGCCACAGTAAATAGATGAAACCCACTAGCATGAGTAGGAGTTGTTTGAGCCCTGATGTGCCTACTCATTCATGTTTGTTTGTCATGCCTGCTATTGCTTAGAGTTGAGTCAGGTCTGATTCATCGGGGATGAATCAGAGGCGTGTGAACCTGTCCTACTGTGTGTGAGCTAAGTGTGTGAACACGATTTGGTAAAGGTAGCGGTGAGAGGCCATGTAGGAGTACATGGTGGGTTGTCTCATTGCAGCCGTCCTCAGGAACTGAGTTCTGTGTTTGTGATCCATGATTCAGCTACTACCACGCATTGGGCCCGAAACCAATGGACCCTCTCGGCTTCTTAATCACCCTTGTCCTCTGTCCAGGAGTTGCAAGTAGTTTCTGGTGTTTGTAGTATGCTGGAGGCCGTGGACAGCGCTGACCGTAGGGGTGGGCTGTGATGCGGTAGGCACGTGGCCGGGTAAACCGGGCACCCGTTTGGTGTCACGGAACCCTGTACACATCGTTTGGGGCTGTGAGCGAAACTCCGGCCGGATCTCCTCATGGATGGAACCCGAATAGGCGATAAACCTGGACTAGAGACTTGAGTGTTTAGGCAGGCCGTGGCCGACACCCACGTTGGGCTTCCGCTTGAAGGTTGCCGAGTACATGTCGTGTAAACGGCGGTAAGTGGTGAGAGCGTGTGTGAAGAAGTACACCCCTGCAGGGTTAACCTAATCTATTCGAATAGCCGTGTCCACGGAAAAGGACCTCTGGGTTGCTTATATCAGTTCATAGACAAGTGAAAGTGGATACTCTAAAATACGCAAGATAAGCGTGAGTGCTATGGATGGCGTTCTCGTAGGGAGACGGGAGCGGATCCATAGTGGTGTATTGATATGGTGAATATGTGGACTCGTGTGCGCCACCTCAAAAAGTTACTCGCAGTCGTAGTTCAGGATAGCCACCGAGTCAAAGCTGGCTTGCTGCAGTCAAACTCCACCATCCCCTTTGTTGATAATGATGCATATGTAGATAGGTCTGATGTAAGTCTTGCTGGGTACATTTGTACTCACGTTTGCCTATTTTATGTTTTTGCAGAGAGACTTCAGTCTCACTAGTAGTTCCGCTTGGACTTCGACGTTTAGCTTGTTACCTCAGCTACGATCTTGTGCCCTCGGCAGGATCTGGTAGATAGTCAGGCTTCTCAGCCTTTTTCATTTATAGATGTCTGTACTCAGACATGATAGCTTCCGCTTGTGCTTTGACTTGTATGCTCTGAGTGTTGGGTCATGAGACCCATGTTTGTAATATCTCGCTCCTCGGAGCCTAATGAATTAAGTACTTGTGTCGTAGAGTCATATTGTGATGCTTCGTTGTATTTGCACATATCGAGCATATTGTGTGTGTGATTGAAATGCTTGGTATGTGTGGGATCTGACTATCTAGTTGTTTATCTTTAGTAGCCTCTCTTACCGGGAAATGTCTCCTAGTGTTTCCACTGAGCCATGGTAGCTTGCTACTGCTCCGGAACACTTAGGCTGGCCGGCATGTGTCCTTCTTCGTTCCTGTGTCTGTCCCTTCGGGGAAATGTCACGCTTTGAGTACCGGAGTCCTGTTAGCCCGCTACAGCCCGGTTTACCGGAGTCCTGCTAGCCCAGTGCTACAGCCCGGACCCACTTGCTGATGACCGACACGTTCGAAGCTGGGTCATGAATGCCTGTCCCTGTAAGTCTGTGCCACTTTGGGTTTACGACTAGTCATGTCAGCCCGGGCTCTTTATCATATGGATGCTAGCGACACTATCATATACGTGAGCCAAAAGGCGCAAACGGTCCCGGGCAAAGGTAAGGCGACACCCGTGGGAACACCGTGCGTGAGGCCGCAAAATGATATGAAGTGTTACCGGCTAGATCGATGTGACATCGAGTCGGGGTCCTGACAGCGTTGGTATCAGAGCTTGACTGCCTGTAGGATTACCAAGCCAAACTGGTCGAAGTTGAGTCTAGAAATTCTTTAGTTATATAAGGGAATTGATTGTGGGATGGAACGTAAGGCTCTTTTTACTCCTTATACCTTATGCCCTTCTGATCTGAGTCATCTTATCTTTCCTGCGGGGATTAAGAACTAGGCTATCTCTTCTTTCTATCAGGATCACGTGTTACTAATCCGTAGACTTATAAGATTGTTGATTCAAGCCTCAGTTCAGCTCCTACTACTTCCGTATGTTAATTGTTGATCTCGGAACCTTGATATTGTGCTTCTGAGTGGTTATGCCACCATTTTTGTGAATGTCTCAAATCTTTTCTGAGCATTTACAGCCGTTATGCTGTCCGAGTCATCCCAGGTTTCTAAGTAGTCTGATGCATTTGCAAATCCCTTCCTCCTGTTTCCGATGTGCCTTTGGTCAGATTAATCACACAAATTGTTGAGTTGAGGTACTCTACTGCCTCAACCTTTATGTTAGAGTTATTACTATGACCCTAGGTGTCTCAGGGGATCATCTAGTAGTCTAGCCATGTTTTGTGTCCCAGTGTGATGATTCTGGCTTTTATTCTCGAAAGCATTCCGTGATGCTACTTAGTAGTAGGTATTCTATTCCTGGGTTCTTGAACCCGAGATTCACTCTACCTACTTCATGTTGATAGTAATTGCTAGTGCCTTTAGGATATTAGTAACCTTTGCGATAGTCCTTGAAGTCCGTGGTATCTTCTTCTTCCAAATACCATGAACTACCTATGGCAGATGTTTATTGGATAAAAAAAAAATCACAATTAGAGTACTCTTGAGGAGTTCTCCATTCATAAATCGTGACTCTGCCAGTTCTACCTTTCTGCATGGGTTATCCGGAAGAAATATGTTGAACTTGGTTCGACATACTAATCTATGCATCCACAACTCAGAAAGTTATATGTTCCTTTGAGTTGTTCTCTTTAGTTGCATTCTGACCCTCGTCTATCAATTGATAGTCAAGAGTATGCGTGCGTTCGTTCATCGATGCCTATGACTCTTGTGGTCTGTCAAGCCATTCTATTCCGGAATGACTAGGAGAAACAAACTCCAGTACCTCTTCCATATCTAGGATTGGGTCAAAGTAGTTGTATTCCGCAGATCAAATGCCAATCCAGCTTTTGGTTCTGCTCTACCTTGGAGTATTACATATTTTATATCGAGATTGTTATAGGAATTGCACACCATCCTATGAACTCTTGGTACAGTGATACTTCTTGCCATCACTGTTCATTCCTCGGCCCTCGTGTTGATGCAACCGGAATACCGACAAATGAATTGTGATGTGTGAAATCAATACTGCTAGCAACTCTGTTGCTTGGTAGTTAAAGGATAATAATTTCATTCTTAGTATGTTGGTTTTCGAATCATCCTTCTAAGACTGATCGTGCTACCTAGTCCATTCTCCTGGTTCACTCCTCGATCGATGAGTTAGGATTATTTCAAATCCTTGCTCTATTGATCATATCGTCTTGCCCTGAAAAGCAGGATTGTTCTCGAGCTTAGTAACATACCGGTGGTTCGTGATTTTCTGAATATCTTCTCAGAAGTATTACCAGGTTGTCACCTGACCGCTATGTTGAGTTCGTGATCAAGTTGGTTTCTTGTGAACCACCTTCTCTCCAAGAATCGGTGTTAGGTATCCCTGAGCTAGTTGGTTAAGCTAGACAACAACTTGGAGAGTTGGAGGATAAAAGCTTGCCTGACTTAGTTCGTTCCAAAGGGATATTCTTGTGTAGTGTGTGTTGAAGAAAGGTGATATCTTCATTGATTGGTCCCTGTGATCGATTGTTGGATCTATTATCTTACCCGAACCTTTGATTTGAGTGTGGGCTATCGTCAAATCAAATCAGAACCAACGATATTCGTAATGTTGTCTTACTCGTGGTTGATTCCTCGAGCATACACCATTATATCTTTGGTCTGACCAATGCTATCACCGTGTTCACTTAACTATGGAATTCCTTTTAAAAGGAAACCTAGATGAATTGTTGTTGAGCCCATTGACAACATCCTTATCTCCTCCATAATTTTGTTGAACATTAAGTTAGTGTTGGAAACTTTTGAAAGCATTTCTTCATGCTAGTTCATGGAGCAAATGTTCGGATGTAAGAAGTGACTTCCTCCAGTCCATGTGCATTTGATGCAAGTTGCCGCCGTGGATTCGAGAAAGTCAATGTTGTTTCCTTTGGAATCATCCCAAATCAGTCATGCATACGTGCGAAGTATTCTGTGGTTCGGAGACTTGCAACCTCCATTCTATATGGGTCCCTAGCGCACCAAGCCACTGATTGATTTGTTCAAGATTAATAAGTTTTAAGTGCTAGTCCCGAAGGTACCAGATGGATTTGTACAAAACTTCGATATCCTCGCTGATGGTTCCCCCTCCTGAACTCGGTAGTGTTTTATTATAAGACTACTTTGTGGTCATGCTTGTCTTGGACAGCGTGTTCACATGTTGTAGCAGAACCAGCTCATGTTTTGGAGCTTGCTATCGTAGTTCATCTCCCGAGAATCCCGCAACATTATCTCGTCGATTTGTGTTGCAAACTTTCATTTTTCTTTCTAGACTTGATGAGTCTGGGGTATCCTGACACCAACCAGATCTGAATCTCAGGCAGGTGTGATGGTTGGAATATTTCCCAAGAATTATAATATTGGTCTCTCAATAACCGGCAAGGTGGATGTCGTGGCCAACACACCCATCCGGTAGACCTATTATTATAGTATCTTGTTTGAGGAAGTTGGCCACCCCCCCCTAGGGATTTCGTAGGATTTACTCCCTAGTTGCCCCTATGGATTTTTGTGTTCCTGAAGTCCGACCTTTTACTTGATGTTTTAGATATCAAACCATATCTATGAATGGGTTACACTAGCACATCAAGGAGAACATTAGAAGCGGAGTGCTAAATGTCTCTCGGTCGATCATCCAGATTTTGTTTCCTTGGCCTCGCTAAGGTGAAATCTGAGAAAGTGTTATCTTCCTTTGCATCTGCATCCTCCATCACCATTCATCATGGTAGTAAGTTGTGCTACCGGACCCTTGACACGGATGTTGGTAAAACCTTGATGAATGTGGAAATGCTTAAGTTCTTGAGAGCACGCACAAGCGCTACGTCTTATCATCGGCACTAGCTGGGATTGCCCCAGATTCTTCGGTTATGCTATAACCACTCCAACAGTGAATTCACTCTCTATTGTTGGGTTCTTTCCCAGTTACTAGAATCATTCCCAGCATTTGCATTTTGTTCCCAGCTTGCACCACCAATGTGCCATTCTACCATGGGTCTCATCCATTTCCGGTGATAAGCAAATTCATCCATTACGTTGTCTTCAACAAGGTAATCCACATCATCCAAGTCCGAGTATGCCATTCTACTGACCCCCCTCCAAACGATCGCTCGAGAATTGCCTTAGGCTGGTTTAAAGAGTTTCAATGATCTTTGAATCAAAAGTAATTCTTTTTGCCACTTAAGGGGATATCTCTACGAGTCACCTTCCCTAAGGTGTATCGTTATGGTATCATGGCAACTCAACTCCTCGCTACGTTGACAATCGTTTACCACCTTCTTAAGCGTGGAATCGTTGTCTACCTAGTGAACCTTCGTCATCTGTTCCACTCCATTTCTTCAAATCTGTGCTTCGTCTCCCAGCTCAAGAGATGTTGCTATATCTCATCCCATGAGTTGATCCTAAGTTGTTCGGTCTTCTCGAAGATCGATTGTTCTAGAGTTTTCCTTTCCTCTTCTTGTCATGATTAGCTGAAGTTCTCAGAGCAAGACGACAAGACAATGATGGTGTTCAAATCAACGTTCATTTGAAGTGCACCCTGGATCATGAAGATTATACTAGTTTGCGTTTCCCCTTCACCTTACCCTACGCTTGAATCTCGGGACGAGATTTTTGTTTAGTGGGGGTGAGTTGTCACATCCCTAGCTTCTGGTAATGCTCTGAGCTAGCTAGTCATGTGTTGCATCATGTTTAAATTTTGCCTAAAATTGAAATGGGGATGTTCAAACCCTAGCATTAAATCAACTCAACTAGGGTGAGTTAAAATCTTTTCAATAAACCCAAAAGGCCCCTAAGAAAAGTTCATGATTTCTGGTTAAGGTGGAAACCACTGCCAAAAATGATGAATATATCCTTAGGTCATTTTTGGATTTTTGAATTAAATCATATTGTATTTGACTTTGGGCATTTAAATACTATTAATAATTTAAATGCTCAAATAAATGTTGGAAGTTGATAAGGGTCACTGGAATAATTCAGAAAGCACCCATAATTATTTCCAGGATTTTATAAAATGATTTGATATTAAAACAAATCAAAAACAAAACTACAGAAATAGAAAAGATAAAACAAAATAGAAAAAAAGGGGAGAGAGGCCACCTGGGCCGCTTACCTGCTTACCTGCCTGGCCCAGCTTCTCCCGCGGCCCAGCCCAGCCCACCTCCTCCTCCTTTGTCCTCTTCCTCCTCTGCCAGGAGGACGAGCAGAGGCGAGGCGTGGCGCTCGCCGACGCTGCCTCGGCCACCTCCTGCTTCCCCCCCCCTAGCCACCTCCTGCTTCCTCCTTGGCCTCCCCAGCGACGCCCCGGACGACGCCACGCGCCTCCCCGACCGCCCCTCACTCTCTCCCGAGCTCTCCCCCTCCTCTGTTTCTCTCTCCCTCTCGTGCCGAGCGCAGCCGTCGCCACCGACGCTGTTCGCCGCGGCCACCGGGCCTCCCTCGCTCCCCCGAAGTGCCCAGGAGATCCTCCTCGACCACCTCTTCCTCCTCGCCGAGAAGCGCACCGCGGGAGCCCCTGCAACGTCGCCACCACCGTCGTCTTCCACCTCCAGCGCCCGAGCTCGCCTCCGGTCGATTCAGCGCTGCTAGGACCTCCCCGAGCTCGCTGACCTCCTCTACGGCACCGCTGTGAGCTTCTACGCCTCCCCTCCCTCTTTCCCCCTTCGATTGCGCCCTGTAGCCGCCGCCCCACGAGCACCCGAAGCCGCCGTCCGCCATGGCCGGTGAGCTCCGTGCTCCCGAGCTTCTCCGCCTGCGCTCGTTGCCTCCGGGTATTCCTGGTGACCCCAGCATCCCGTAGAGCCCATCGGCCGCGCCCGCCGTGCCGTGTAACGCCGAAACCGAGCACACCCGAGCTCCGGCCGCCGCCTCGCTCGCCGTCGGCACCGATTCCGGCCGCCCCGAGCGCAACTGACTCCACCAGGAGCTTCGGCTCGTCCCCAGCTCCTCCTAGATGCCCTCCGCGGCCCATTTGGTCGCCGGAGTGGCCAAAACCACTCTCGCCGCCGCGCTAATGGTCGTCGCCGGCCGAACTCCGGCGAAGTCGACGTGGCTTAGTTAATTAGTCACTAACCCCCCACCTACTGACGCTGACAAGTGGGCCCCAGGGCTTAGTCAAAGCTAACCAGCCCGGGTCAACGCGGGATTAGTCCCTGTGTCACTGACGTGTGGACCCCACACGTCAGGTTTGACCCGGGGCAGCCCTGTTGACTTGCTGATGCAAGCATGACGCAGTGCTGATGTCATAACTCATTTTCTGGATTTAACTTAATTCTGAAATTCCAGAAAATGCCTAAAACTTCAATAAATCATAGAAAATTAACCGTAACTCCAAATTAAATAATTTATATATGAAAAATTATCAGAAAAATTCAAGGAATCCATCTGTACCATTTTCATGCATGTTAGAACAACTTATAGATGCTGTTTAGCACAAATCATATAAATGGCATTTGAATAATCACATATGGAGTTTGAATTTGAATTTTATATTCAAACCAACTTCATTTAATCTGTTGCTAGTTGCATTAGCCCAAAACACATTCATTTTGCCATGTCATGATCATGCATCATGTTGTGCATTGCATTGATTGTGTTCCTTTCTGTGTTGCCGGTATTTGTCCCCTCTCGATAGACGTGATACCGATGATGTGATCGTTGACACTGATGAAGACTCAATGTTATCTTCAGAAGTGCCAGGCAAGCAAAACCCCCTTGTTCATTCCGATACAATCCTACTCTCTCGCTCCTGCTCTCTTTTACTGCATTAGGACAACACCGATTCATCTGTTACTTGCTGCGGTAGCTGAACCCCTTTATCCTTTGCATGACCTGTCATTGCCACAGTAAATAGATGAAACCCACTAGCATGAGTAGGAGTTGTTTGAGCCCTGATGTGCCTACTCATTCATGTTTGTTTGTCATGCCTGCTATTGCTTAGAGTTGAGTCAGGTCTGATTCATCGGGGATGAATCAGAGGCGTGTGAACCTGTCCTACTGTGTGTGAGCTAAGTGTGTGAACACGATTTGGTAAAGGTAGCGGTGAGAGGCCATGTAGGAGTACATGGTGGGTTGTCTCATTGCAGCCGTCCTCAGGAACTGAGTTCTGTGTTTGTGATCCATGATTCAGCTACTACCACGCATTGGGCCCGAAACCAATGGACCCTCTCGGCTTCTTAATCACCCTTGTCCTCTGTCCAGGAGTTGCAAGTAGTTTCTGGTGTTTGTAGTATGCTGGAGGCCGTGGACAGCGCTGACCGTAGGGGTGGGCTGTGATGCGGTAGGCACGTGGCCGGGTAAACCGGGCACCCGTTTGGTGTCACGGAACCCTGTACACATCGTTTGGGGCTGTGAGCGAAACTCCGGCCGGATCTCCTCATGGATGGAACCCGAATAGGCGATAAACCTGGACTAGAGACTTGAGTGTTTAGGCAGGCCGTGGCCGACACCCACGTTGGGCTTCCGCTTGAAGGTTGCCGAGTACATGTCGTGTAAACGGCGGTAAGTGGTGAGAGCGTGTGTGAAGAAGTACACCCCTGCAGGGTTAACCTAATCTATTCGAATAGCCGTGTCCACGGAAAAGGACCTCTGGGTTGCTTATATCAGTTCATAGACAAGTGAAAGTGGATACTCTAAAATACGCAAGATAAGCGTGAGTGCTATGGATGGCGTTCTCGTAGGGAGACGGGAGCGGATCCATAGTGGTGTATTGATATGGTGAATATGTGGACTCGTGTGCGCCACCTCAAAAAGTTACTCGCAGTCGTAGTTCAGGATAGCCACCGAGTCAAAGCTGGCTTGCTGCAGTCAAACTCCACCATCCCCTTTGTTGATAATGATGCATATGTAGATAGGTCTGATGTAAGTCTTGCTGGGTACATTTGTACTCACGTTTGCCTATTTTATGTTTTTGCAGAGAGACTTCAGTCTCACTAGTAGTTCCGCTTGGACTTCGACGTTTAGCTTGTTACCTCAGCTACGATCTTGTGCCCTCGGCAGGATCTGGTAGATAGTCAGGCTTCTCAGCCTTTTTCATTTATAGATGTCTGTACTCAGACATGATAGCTTCCGCTTGTGCTTTGACTTGTATGCTCTGAGTGTTGGGTCATGAGACCCATGTTTGTAATATCTCGCTCCTCGGAGCCTAATGAATTAAGTACTTGTGTCGTAGAGTCATATTGTGATGCTTCGTTGTATTTGCACATATCGAGCATATTGTGTGTGTGATTGAAATGCTTGGTATGTGTGGGATCTGACTATCTAGTTGTTTATCTTTAGTAGCCTCTCTTACCGGGAAATGTCTCCTAGTGTTACCGCTGAGCCATGGTAGCTTGCTACTGCTCTGGAACACTTAGGCTGGCCGGCATGTGTCCTTCTTCGTTCCTGTGTCTGTCCCTTCGGGGAAATGTCACGCTTTGAGTACCGGAGTCCTGTTAGCCCGCTACAGCCCGGTTTACCGGAGTCCTGCTAGCCCAGTGCTACAGCCCGGACCCACTTGCTGATGACCGACACGTTCGAAGCTGGGTCATGGATGCCTGTCCCTGTAAGTCTGTGCCACTTTGGGTTTACGACTAGTCATGTCAGCCCGGGCTCTTTATCATATGGATGCTAGCGACACTATCATATACGTGAGCCAAAAGGCGCAAACGGTCCCGGGCAAAGGTAAGGCGACACCCGTGGGAACACCGTGCGTGAGGCCGCAAAATGATATGAAGTGTTACCGGCTAGATCGATGTGACATCGAGTCGGGGTCCTGACATGTAATGTTTGGAAAATATCGTTGCCTAGTACTAATGGAATCTGAAAAGTCTCTAGTGTTTGAAGGGTATCGAAAAGATGATCTGTACGTGGTAGATTTCTCAGCAGGGCCACAACTTGCAGTATGTCTTCTTGCAAAAGCTTCAGAATGCTAGCTTTGGCATCGGAGGCTTGGGCATGCTGGCATGAGGAACCTCCACACCCTTGCGAAGAAGCATGTCATAGGCATCGAGGGCGTCAAGTTCAAGAAAGATCACTTATGCGGTGCCTGTGAAGCAGGGAAGATGACAAGGGCAAAACATCCTTCGAAGACAATCATGACTACTACTCAACCCTTCGAACTGCTCCACATGGATCTTTTCGGCCCCACTCACTACTCAACTTTTACTACTACTGCTTGCCTCTATGGCTTCGTCATTGTTGATGATTACTCTAGATATACTTGGGTGCACATAATCCTTTACAAGACTGAAGTGCAGGATGTCTTCAGACGCTTCGCCAATCGTGCTATGAACAATTTTGGCGCCAAGATAAAACACATCAGAAGTGACAATGGCACTGAATTCAAGAACACTGGCCTTGATACATACCTTGATACCTTGGGCATCACACATGAATTCTCAGCTCCGTACACGCCACAGCAGAATGGCGTCGTCGAACGCAAGAACAGAACACTCATTGAGATGGCCAGAACAATGCTAGATGAATACAAGACTCCAAGAAAATTCTGGACTGAAGCCATTGACACTGCATGCCATACAATCAATCGTGTTTATCTTCACAAGCTTCTGAACAAGACATCTTATGAACTCCTAACTGGCAAGAAGCCAAATGTCAGTTACTTCAGAGTATTTGGCGCAAGGTGCTGGATCAAGGACCCACACCACACCTCAAAGTTTGCACCAAAAGCACATGAGGGCTTTATGCTTGGATATGGAAAGGATTCGCACTCCTACAGAGTCTTCAATCTCTTTCATTACAAAGTGGTTGAAACAGTGGATGTGCGGTTCGATGAGACAAATGGTTCACAAAGAGAGCAACTGCCAAATGTGCTAGATGAGATTCCAGCTAGTGAATCAATCAAGCTAATGGGAACTGGAGAGATTATACCTTCTGAAGCTCATCCTGAAGAAGAACTTATCATCTCAGCACCTGATCAACATGAAGACAATGCTCAGCCTGAAGACATTCCTCCCAACAACAACACAGATCAGCAAGAGCAAAGTCTTCGCCCTGTACATCCTCGTGTTGCCAATGAAGTGCAGATTGACAGAATAATTGACAGCATCAATGCACCTGGTCCACTCACTCGTTCAAGGGCAACTCAGCTAGCAAATTTCTGTGGGCACTTCGCATTCGTCTCAATATCAGAACCCAAGAAAGTTGAAGAAGCCTTCATGGAACCTGAATGGATTCAAGCTATGCAAGAAGAGCTTCAACAGTTTGAGCTGAATAATGTATGGGAACTGGTTAAGCATCCTGATCCACGGAAGCACAACATAATAGGCACCAAATGGATATACCGCAACAAACAAGATGAGCATGGTCAAGTTGTCAGAAACAAAGCTCGTCTCGTTGCTCAAGGATATACTCAAGTGGAAGGCATTGACTTCGATGAAACATTTGCTCCCGTGGCTAGGCTTGAAGCCATACGCATTTGCTGGCCTATGCAAATCATCATAACATACTTCTATATCAAATGGATGTGAAAAGTGCCTTTCTCAATGGCAAGATTGAAGAAGAAGTGTATGTTGCACAACCGCCTGGCTTTGAAAATCCAAAACATCCTGACATGGTATACAAGCTCAACAAGGCACTGTATGGCCTCAAACAAGCCCCTAGGGCCTGGTATGACACACTCAAATACTTCCTGAAGAGCAAAGGCTTCATACCTGGTTCCCTGGATCCCACTCTTTTCACGAAGACATATGATGGTGAACTGTTTGTGTGCCAAATATATGTGGATGACATTATCTTCGGCTGCACCAATCAGAAGTACAGTGAAGAGTTTGGATATATGATGCAAGAGCAATATCAGATGTCCATGATGGGGGAGCTGAAGTTCTTCCTTGGTCTTCAAATACGACAACAACGCAATGGCATCTTCATATCTCAAGAGAAGTATCTCAAAGATTGCCTGAAGAAGTTCGGTATGCAAGACTGCAAAGGCTTCACAACACCAATGCCAGCCAAACATCATCTAGGTCCTGACGACAATGGTAAAGAGTTCGATCAAAAGGTATACCGCTCCATGATTGGTTCTTTGCTTTATTTATGTGCATCTAGGCCAGATATTATGCTTAGTGTTTGCATGTGTGCTCGATTTCAAGCGGCACCAAAGGAGTCGCATCACTTAGCTGTGAAGCGAATTCTTCGATATTTGGCTCACACCCCAACTCTAGGATTATGGTATCCAAAGGGCTCAGAGTTTGATTTGGTTGGATTTTCGGATGCTGATTATGCTGGTGACAAAGTTGATCGCAAGTCTACATCAGGCACATGTCACTTTCTGGGACGATCACTTGTATGTTGGTCTTCAAAGAAGCAGAACTGTGTATCTCTCTCCACTGCTGAATCTGAATACATTGCTGCTGGATCTTGCTGCGCTCAGCTTCTGTGGATGAAGCAAACACTCAAGGATTATGGCATTCATCTGAAGCAAGTACCACTTTACTGCGACAACGAAAGTGCCATCAAGATTGCCAACAACCCAGTTCAGCACTCGAAGACAAAGCACATTGAAATTCGTCATCACTTTCTCAGAGATCATGTTGTGAAGGAAGACATTGATATCATACACGTCAACACTGAAGAACAATTGGCAGATATCTTCACCAAGCCCTTGGATGAGAAGAGATTTTGCAAGTTACGGTGTGAGCTAAATATCCTGGAATCCTCAAATGTCCTGTGATCAGGCACACATCCTAACACTTATGCATATGATGACTTAGATGTGCAACGCCCAAAGTAAAGTATATCTTCAATCAATGAAGACATACATTCTAAGTGTGAATACATTAATGTGGAATTTGACTTCGGAGCGCCACGATAATTGTGCGCGGTGTCTGGGTCTAATACTTCCTATACGGTGGGTAACGCCACCACCAAACGTTCTATTTTGAAGTGTTTCACTCATGGCGTTACCTTGCAATATCTTCACATTTGGTTTGGCTTCGAACTCAACATGTCTTCATGATTATCTTCACTACATTGATTATATAGAAGTATACATACTAGTGTTCTGTCCTCTACAGCATTCACTTATAGCTAAGTCTTCTTGGTTGAATCTTTTGAACTAAGTGAATGTGATCGGACCCTAATCTCTCTATGCTTTCTATCTCAAATTCTATCTCTCCAAGTCATATGCACTCTATTGAAACTGTTGAATGTCTTCACTGTGTCCTTGTCAGCAGAAGATATAGAGACAACCATAAAGTCCGTTTTCAATGCTCATTCCTCCACATAAAATCCGGAGAAACAGGAACGACCGCCCGACAATCCAGGCGTGCGTGGGACGTGGAACAAACCCCAAACTTCCGCAAACAGGCCACACGTTCCTCAGATGCGAATCTCCAGGGGCACCTGTGTAATAGCATAGTGCCGCCCCTGTGCCTATAAATTCACACTTACCATGGTCATTATCTCCTTCTTCCACCCTCGCACGAACCCTAGCGCCACCGCTAGCTCTCACGACGCCGGCGACGAAGCGCTTCGCTGCCGCAACCTCTCCGACGCCGTCCTCACGCCGACCGCGGACATCGTTCTCTCCGCCGTTGCCATAGGTGTCTTCCGTCGCCAAGTTAGGGCACGGAGGACTGAACTGCTCGGCATCATCTCCCACTTCCGTCTAGCAGTTCCAAGTGTGGTAAATAAAACTTCTTTTTACAACCCCTTTTGATCTCATGGTTCTGTCACTTTCTACCATAAGAAGTTTATCTTCACACAAGTTAGATCTCTCAATCTGCATCTCATAACATGCCTAATATATTCACTTGTGCTTCATGAAGTAGTTAGATTCCTCACTTGTACTGATCTGTGGGTTCGTACAAATCTGGAACCAACTTCTTATCTATGAGTGAATGTCTTCGCACGATGAGGTCAATGTCTTCTAAACTGATTAATCTTCAAAACCTTCTGAGAATGCATATGACCTCTTCCCCTTCCCTCGCACCTTAATGCTGTCACAGGTACATGTCCATGGGAGAATCCTTCGGTTCTCATAGTCTGCATTCATTTGCAGAATTCCTACAGCACCACATAAATTCTCCTGAAGCCAGTTCCTGTTGGTCCAGCAAAAGAAAGCCTTTGAAGCCTTTGAAAGTTTTGAAGCCTTTCAAGTTAAAGTTTATGGCTTTAGAAGCAGCAGCAAGGAAGGGGGGCAGACAACGACGTGAAGGAACTTCCAAAGATCTGTCCGAAGACCTGGCAGAAATGTATAAAACAGATCCTGAAGAGAATTATGGGCATTGCAAGACCTGAATCCAATGGATTCGACGCTATTGGGCTGAACAATGGTTCAAATACCGCTTCACAACCCAAGAGTATGCTGAGAAAAGTGCCATCAAAAGACCGTGGGGAGACATCTTATACAAAAACCTTGTACCCAGGTCCAAAGATGAAGCTATTGCCCAAAGCTTCTATCCATGCATGGTTCGTGGGCCACAGCCTGATGATGCACATCCGTCGTCACTACTCTGGTGTCGTGACGACAATCTATTCAAGTGCAACTTCCAGTTTGCCCAACAATCAGCGAAGCAGAACAAGAAGAAGTTGGGGTTAGACTTCAACCCTGGTCCCTCAGCACCAAGGGCAGATGGCACACGCTACGCAGAACCCAATGTCATCGGTCCGTATGCCAATCTTGAGGGCCTCATCACCCGCATCTTAGTCCAAGGGACTGCCGTGAATGACCCTCCAGCTGACTCTGAGTCTGATGAAGCTCCTGCTGTACCGAAGCCAAAGCAGTCGAAGAAGCCAAAAGCTTCAAAGCCAGCCCCTTCATCAAAAATCTCAAGGGCGAAGCCATTGGCAACTGCACCTCCTGAAGACAGTGTGCAGTCTGAAGACGTATCCCGCGTCTCCAAGCCCCAGAAGGCCAAGGTGCCTCAGCCACACACTGGCAAAGAGCTCACAGCTGCTGCCATTCTGCGCAGCGAAGCCATTGATCTGTCAAGTGATGAAGATCTTGGAGATGACGCTCTAGAGCAGCTCATCAAGAGCAAAGAAGAAGTTGAAATCTTCAAAAATTTGCCTCTATTTGAATTCGCCATCATACACAACTTCATTGACGAATGGTTTGCCACACCAAACATCAGCTTCGAAGATCTGCAGCTGCCTGTTGGCCTCAGCGTCGCCTTCCAAGGCGCAATTGCTTCAGAACTTGCCATTGCCCAGCGCATTGTTGAACTGAAGCAGAAAATTGATCATGAAAAGGCTCAGTTCAAGAAGAATATGGCCAAGCTCAGCGTGCTAGAAGTGAAGAGCTTCAAGACCATGTTGCATGAGCTCAAGGGATTTTTTCTGAAGAAGCGCGCAGAAGCTCAGGGCTCACGTGAGCGGATGAAGTCTCTGGCTGAAAGATGTGTACAAGCCTACAATGAGGCTGAGAAGCGCAAGGCACTTGGGCGTCCTGGCACCGACCCCAAGATGGCCGCAAAGAAGAACAAGAAGCCTGCTATGGCTGAACCAGAGGCACCTAGGCAAGAAGCAGTTCCAATTGTCTTCCCAACTGCAACGACTGGCTCAAAGCCAAAGAGCCGGTCAACAGCTTCAGAGCTCAAGAAGACAAGAACTGCTGAGGCTGAAGCCAGGAAGAGGAAAAGCTCTGAAGCCTCTCCTACTGCCCCCAGCAAGAAGAAGCGAAAGATCAAGAAATCTCAGGCTGCTCCCGTAGAGCCCTTGATAGTTGAACCTATCTCTATGGTTCACCCCAACGCAGAACGACAACTGATAGTTCATGAGCCTGCTTCCACAGAGGCTCCTGAAGCTAAAGACATACCAGTAGCCGACCCCATTGCTGCTGAAGACATTGGTCATCAGGACAATGTACAAGATGATACAACCCTTCCTCAGTATGAACAAAGCGAGCTCATCAGCATTGGTCGTCCTCTGATGCCAATTGCACAAGATCTGTCATGGGCGGATCACCCTCAAGAGGAAGAAGACAATGAGGCCCAGCCCACTCCAACCCCACAGGCATCGTCTGCATTCCGCAGGCTTCGCAAAGGTCCAAGGCCTCAAGTCTATGCTGAAGACATTCCGGCTGCATCAGCCGCAGAAGACGCACCACAAGAGCCTACTCCTATGCTCCACCAAGAAGCAGTTCTCCAGGAGAACGTGGTTGTGACTGACCCTCCAGCTAGTCAAGCGGAGGCTGAAGATGTTGTGGCTGCCACAACCAACACTGAAGCCAATGTGGAGCCCTCCTCACCAAAAGCTTCAGCAGACAGCGAAGCTACTGATCCAGACACTTCTGTTCCTGAGTCTGCTGCAGGTCCTCAATTTGATTACCATGTTGAGCACAGGCCTCATGTCCAGAAGCCAGTCCCAAGGCTGCCAAGGTTCCCAGGTCCTGCATCAGCACCTGGCTCCTTTGACATCAATAGCTTCAAGGCAAACAATACGTTCTTCAACAGCTCCAAGAACCCCTATTCAAGGGAAAGGATTTCATCAGATAGGTTCTGGAGCTATCCTCAGCGCAGCTACTATTCATGCATCCTATACAACCAAGGTCGCATCTTCCCGCACAAGCGCCTTGATGTTGAAGCCATTGCTAGTCTGCCCTGCTTAGAGGAAGCACTGGGTTGCTTCAAGCAAGTGGGTCTGCTGCAGTTTATAACTGATGAAGAGCACTGGAATGAAGAGCTTCTATTGCAATTCTATGCCACCCTACACATCAAAGGATACAACAGAGATCCGAAGACTTGGGCCCTGGAGTGGATGACCAGCAATGTCCATCATGAAGCCAATGCATTCGATATCATTGAGCTCACCGGCCTGCCCACTCCTGGCGAACTCTTCGAGGAAGGGTGTCCACTACACACTGAAGCTCTTGAGAGCATATTCCAGAGGCCTGAACCAAATATGAGTCAGATGCTCTCCATGATGAAGCCATTTCCCCACGATGCTCCTTATCCAACAGAGTTCTTCGTTGAAGACTTTGAGTACCTGCCCAGAACAATCTATCACATTATCCGGCGGACTCTCTGGCCTATTAAAGGGCACTCTCCAAATGCCAAGATCGAGGGTGCAATGAAGACTCTGATATTCTGTATCCTTCATGGCAAATGCTTCAACGCACAGGATTTCTTCATACGCCAACTCGCTGCATCAGGCTCAGATCTGTTTGGTTTAAAGTTCTATGCTCCTTGGGTAATGAGACTGATCAAGCTTCACTCTGCGATCTCATATCAGCCCTCAGCCCGCAACCATCGGATCTTCTTGCCAGATGTGGATACCTCTGCTGAAGCTATATATCCTGAGCATGCCAAGCAACCTTTGAGTCTTCAGAATGCAGAACACCAGAGCTTCACTCAAAACGATGAAGGTGTTGAAGCCATCTCTAGGGTGTATCCTTTGGCTGGCACTACACGTGCGCCACACCCTGCTTCAACTGAAGCCACTGATAGTGCAACTGCTTCCAGACCCAAGAAGCGCGCTCGTGTTCTCAATAACCGAGAGCTTCTAGTGGCCCTTCATCAAAAACAAGATAGGCATCACGACTGGCTAAACCGTCAGATGAAAAGCCTCTTGGTGGATGTTAATCGTCTTCGAAATCTTGCCACCAAGAATGCTTTCGTCACTCATGAAACATGTCGTCGTACATGGAAAGGGCTATCAATGATGTGTACTGAAGCTGAACTTGAAGAGGATGGCTTCACTGAGCGATTCAAGTTTGACACCACACCTCCTAGAAGGGTTGTGATGCGCAACACACCATCACTTGAAGACTCTGAGTTTTCTTCATCTGCTGCCACAGTCACTGCCAGAATCATTGATGAAGAAGACGATGCTACATCACCGCCACCTGCTTCAGCACCTCAAGCTCTTCTGCACCGCCAAACACCTCCAACGACCCTGCTGCTCCTAGGAACGAGTAGACACTCTATGTATTCAAACCTTTCTGGTCCTTGCTGACAAAAGGGGGAGAAGCATATGGGTTGATAGTCTTCAAGCGGGTCCATATGGGCGGGTGCTTTATGTTTTGCTATATTTTGCTTCGTGCTTACAACTCTCGTTTTTGCTTCATTTGGTTCTTTGAGTTGTAACACTAAAACTTGATGGTCGTCTGCTACTTGTTTGCCACCCTGTTTGCGAAGATAAATTCCGCATGTGCGACGATAAATTCCGCACTTATCTCATTCTGCAGACGTCCATTTTCCATTATGCATGTCATTATCTTCATATACTTTCACATGCATAGTGGATTGTCATCATAAGCTGAATTGGATCTCCACAAGTACAACCTGCCATGTGCATTTGCATTCCAAAAGCAAATTAACTTATATGCACATCTTCAGGGGGAGCCCTTGAAACTTATGAAGACAATTCCTTATCCTTTACAATTTCACAGACTATATTCCCCGTTGAAAACTTCAACTAGTTTGTCATCAATCACCAAAAAGGGGGAGATTGTAAGTGCATCTAGTGCCACCCCTAGTTGGTTTTGGAGTATTGACGACAAACCTAGTTGAGGGACTAATGTGTTTGTGAGAATTGCAGGATAACACAGGTAGAAGTCCCTCATTGATTTGGTTTTACTACCAGAGATGACCCCTAAAAATGTATGAAGACATTGAATCCAAAGGTGGTATATGAAGATATTCACATTGAAGACTATGACAAAAGAAGACACGTTATGAAGCCTATGGAGTCTTTCGTAGTTCCTTTTCTTTTGTGTTGAGTCATAGGAACCACCGTACTGTTAAGTGGGGTCCAGGAGAACCAGTCAGAATGACTGAAGTGATGCCTAAACCAAAAACCTATGTCTTCGAGTGAAGACAATGAGAGCGAATCTTGTCTAGAGCCGGACAAGTCAGCTTTGCTTGTAGCCCAAGTAAAGTTGCCATGAGAGTTTGAAATCTGACCGTTGAGACACGTGTCAGTTCCTTAGTGACCCAGGGTCATTTCGGACAAATCAGGTCGGGTTGCCAAGTGGCTATAAATATCCCACCCCCTACAACCATAAACGGTGGGCTGCTCAGATTTCAGTGCACGGCTTTTGTCGTTTGAGAGCAACCCACCTCGAAGCCTTTGAGAGAAAATTCCTAGCGAGGAGAAAAGCCCTAACCACCCAGAGCCAGAGAACATTGGGCATCACTTAAGTCTTCTTGTCTGTGTGATCTAAAGACTTATTACACATGAGGACTGTGAATCCTCCAGACGGTTAGGCGTCGCGTTCAGAGCATCCAAGAGACATTGTGGATTGCCAGTGAACGAAGTCTGTGAAGGTTTGGGAGTCTACCTTGAAGACTTACCAGAGTGATTGGGCAAGGACCATGTGACCTTAGCTCAAGGAGAATACGGTGATGACTTGGTGTCCTGAGCTGCGTGTTTAGGACTGGGTGTCCGGGACTGTGTGTCCTAAGGTTTAAATACCTAGCCGCTCCAACAAGACGTACAGTTGTCACAACAACTGGAACTGGTCCAACACATCATTGTCTTCAACGACTCACCGGTTTCATCTTCACTTCCTTTTTCTTACTGTTACTCATTGTGAAGCCATTGCATGCTTGCTCTATCTTTTGTCTTCACAACGTGAATGTATGATCTGTTTGGCTTCATAACTTCTTCCTACCTGATCCTTATTACACTGCAGCTGTTTGTCTTTGTGCTTTCACTCTATTGAATACTTGACCATGGCTTGCCTAGTGTAATCTAACTTCTGCTACATAGTAATAGGCAAAATCTTCGCTGTTTGTCTTCATAACTCCCACGTTTTGAAGACTTTCATAAAAATCGCCTATTCACCCCCCCTCTAGTCGATATAACGCACTTTCACTCAGTGCTAGACTTTTGTTAAGCATCATGAATGCATCCCTGCCATGTATCTTGTTGTCATGTTTGAATGATGTAGCATGTTCATCTTATTGCATTTCGATGGCTACTTGCTGTAAATCGCAGAACGTGGTCATATTTGAATTGCTTGCCATTTCCAAACCGTAACTCCGATTCCGGCGTTCTTTATATAGTTTTCAAGCGATTTCATCTCATCTTTCCAGTGGAACACTTGGATTCCCAAGTTGAGGCCAGATACTTGCATTCCCTGTCAAATCTTCCATATGCATCCCGCATCGCATCCCGCATAGCATACCATCCTTGCATCATATTGTTTGAGCTTTGCACGTGGTTGATTGTGTTCCGTTTGCTTGTTTGTCTTGTTTGGGTAGAGCCAGGAGACGAGTTCACTAACGAGGATCCCGTTGAGTTTGCTTTTGAGGATCTAGTCAACTCTGACAACTTTACTTTGCTAGATGATCATACCCTCGAAATCACTACTATCTTTACTTTGCTAGATGCTCGCTCTTTTGCTATGCCAATGCTATGATGCCTACCACTTGCTTTCAAGCCTCCCAAATTGCCATGTCAAACCTCTAACCCACCATGTCCTAGCAAACCGTTGATTGGCTATGTTACCGCTTTGCTCAGCCCCTCTTATAGCGTTGCTAGTTGCAGGTGAAGATTGGAGACCGTTCCTTGTTGGAACATTTATTTACTTGTTGGGATATCATTATATTATCTTGTTATCTTAATGTATCTATACACTTGGTAAAGGGTGGAAGGCTCGGCCTCTCGCCTAGTGTTTTGTTCCACTCTTGCCGCCCTAGTTTCCGTCATATCGGTGTTATGTTCCCGGATTTTGCGTTCCTTACGCGGTTGGGTTATAATGGGAACCCCTTGATAGTTCACCTTGATTAAAGCTTTTCCAGCAATGCCCAACCTTG
This sequence comes from Triticum aestivum, assembly GCF_018294505.1. NCBI lineage: Eukaryota > Viridiplantae > Streptophyta > Magnoliopsida > Poales > Poaceae > Triticum > Triticum aestivum. The sequence continues at coordinate 342,484,738 of NC_057803.1, read as the reverse complement.
GTCTTACCATTTGCCACCTAGCCTCTTTTTCCCTTGGGTTTCCGGAGCCCGAGGGTCATCTTATTTAAACCCTCCCGGGCCAGTGCTCCTCTGAGTGTTGGTCCAACTGAGCTGCCTGCGGGGCCACCTCGGGGAAACTTGAGGGTTGGTTTTACTCGTAGCTAGTCTCATCTGAGTGTGCCCTGAGAACGAGATATGTGCAGCTCCTATCGGGATTTGTCGGCACATTCGGGCGGTGTTGCTGGTCTTGTTTTAACCTGTCGAAGTGTCTTGAAGAACCGAGATACCGAGTCTCATCGGAACGTCTCGAGAGGAGGTCTATTCCTTCGTTGACCGTGAGAGCTTGTCATGGGCTAAGTTGGGACTCCCCTGCAGGGATTTAAACTTTCGAAAGCCGTGCCCGCGGTTATGGGCAGATGGGAATTTGTTAATGTCCGGTTGTAGATAACTTGAACCTTAACTTATTTAAAATGAATCAACTGAGTGTGTTACCGTGATGGCCTCTTCTCGGCGGAGTCCGGGAAGTGGACATGGTGTTGGAGTAATGCTTGCCGCAGGTTGCCCTCTTTAGTTATGCGTACGCGCTTTGCCTCCTCTTCTCGCTCTCTCTTGCGAACAGGATAGCCACCACATGCATATGCTAGTCGCTTGCTGCAGCTCCACATATAATTACCTTGCCATACCTATTAAGCTTAAATAGTCTTGATCGCGAGGGTGCGAGACTGCTGAGTCCCTGTGGCTCACAGATTACTATTACACCAGATGCAGGGCTTGATGATTCCGCTCCAGGTGACGCGCTTGAGCTCAAGTGGGAGTTCGACGAGGACTCTCAACGATACTATGTTTCCTTTCCTGATGATCAGTAGTGGTGCCCAGTTGGGGGTGATCGGGACCGTGTCGCATGTTGGGTTATCTTTTATTTTGGCGCCGTAGTCGGGCCATGAGTGTTTGGATGATGTAATGTTATTTATGTACTTGATTGACGTGGCGAGTGTAAGCCAACTATGTTATCTCCCCTTTTATTATCTATATTACATGGGATGTTGTGAAGATTGCCTAACTTGCGACATATGCCTTCAATGCGATTATGCCTCTAAGTCGTGCCTCGACACGTGGGAGATATAGTCGCATCGAGGGTGTTACAGATAACCCATTAACAGCCCCGAGCAATGGGTTCCACGTGTAAAATCATCATTGGCTGGAGGAAACACGTGTCGGCTCACCGTTGGGACAGATGTCATCCGCTCATTGGACCGAAGGCGCCTATGATATGGCGACACGTGGCACGGCCCAACAAAGGCCAATTCCTATGAAAAGGCCGGCCCGTTTGACTTGGTCAAAAGGTGGCGGGCCGGCCCATGGAAAGCATGTTAATGGCCTGTTTGCATATAGCCCATTTATAACCCGCTGACCCAAGGCCCGTTACGCCCTATCCGAATTAGGCCCAGTAGCGTCATCTGGGCCGTCCAATATGATTCAACTCATTTTAACTTCCGTCCCATGTGTGGCCCATGACTTCTTTCGGCCCATATGAGCACCTTTGTAACTCTTGTCCCATTAATGGCCCGTGGTGAAACTGGCCCGTAATGAACAGTGTATCACTTTATACCCATTAACGACCCATTATTCCATTGGACCGTTTCCAGCCCAAGTTATCTTTCGGCCTTCTCAGGGGCCATTGATTCTTGGGCTCATTTGCAGCATTCGGTTACATACGGCCCATTACTGTCATTTTCTGCTTATGGGCCAAATTCAGCCCGTCGTTACAGTCGGCCCGTTTGCGGACCGTTAATACGTTGGGCCGTTTTCATGTAAAAAAACTGTTGGGCTGTTTTCATAGAGTTATCAAATACGGCCTATTAATGGCCCGTTATGGTCCACAAATAGTACGGCCCATGATTGGCGAAATGATGATACGCCCCGTAGAAGGCCCATGGATCCTACGGCCCGTATGAGGCCCATGGAAAGTACGGCCTGTAGAAGGCCCATGGATCATACGGCCGGTAGAAGGCCCATGGACCCTATGACCCGTAGAAGGCCCATGGACCCTAAGGCCCGTATAGAAGGCCGATGGATCCTACGGCCAGACGAAGGCCCATGGATCATACGGCCTGCAGGAGGCCCATGGTTACAATAGTCTGTGTGTTGCCATGATGATTTTGGCCTAGTTACCAAAAATAGGCTATTGTGGCCACTAGAAAAAAACAGAAAAAGAACTGTAGTGACTACAAGCAAACAATTAAACAAGACAATAAGGAAATAAATAAGCAAGCAATTAACGCTAGCCTATTACCGCTATTACACATATTACATCCACTGGGCATCAAAGTTTGCCACCAGTGCAAATATAGGGAACAAAGCAGCACATTACATACACTGGCCGTCAAAATTGGCCACCAGTGCAAATAAACGTGGCAGCAAAACAAGAGCATAACTAAAACAACTTCAGAAGAGCTCAAGAAACGTTATCCTGGGTATCCACTGTGCCGGCAATAAGCTTAGCAAGCTGACTAGCTTTGTCCTGTTTGGCGCTAAAATCCTCCAATGCTTGCTGTTGCACCAGAAAGTATGCATCTGAATGCTCCAGGGACTTCCGCAGTCCTTCTGCTTCGTGTCACAGCACAGCTGATCGATGTCTTTCAGCTTGTAGTTGAGACTCAAGAAATCGAACTGATTCAGATAGTGAGTTTGAATAGCTTGTGCAAGCGGTAGTGTCCAGTAACTCAAACACTAAACCAAGACAGGACTTTGGGGTTGTCTCGCTGTCTTCAAGATAGTCTACCTTAGCTGTTTTATCAGCTTTGTTCGAGACCAACAAGGATGTGTCACTATCCTGAACCTTATCTGCATTACTTCCTTTACCATTGCTTAATAAGGCACTCTTCCCCAATATTCTGTCAGCATTCTAAAAGAAGAAACAAGCAGACACATAACAAGTTTAGCATGTACTAGTATATGAAACTCATTTCAGTGAACCAGTTCATTAGTAAAGTGGACAGGATTAAACTACCAAGTCTTCTATTGCCAAGTACTAGTACATAATAAAAGCATCAAACAAACATATATCTATGTCCTATGGTCACGGCATTGTCTTGCCAAATCAAAATAGAGACACGGTTCAAATCATATCAGTTGAAGACAAAGCAGCAGGGAAAGAATACAAAGCGTGGGAAACTACATGGCACAACAAGATTTCATATGGGTACCACGGGTCTACATGTACAACAACACTATTGGCTTTTTTGTGATGCTAGTAATGTGCATGATATGAAAGTCAACTATATACACAATTGAAATTGAAATCAACAGAGCTATTGATAAGAGCAAACTTGTTAAAGAAACATGCGTGAACATACCTGTTGTGCCATTGGAGTTTCGATTGGATCCTTCAATTTAATAATAAGTTTGTATGAGTGAATACAGTGATACAAGAGCAAAGCAATCATAGTTAAAAAAGGCGCGCCTAAGCGAGCGCTTAAGCGCGCCTAGGCTGTAGGCGTTGGCAAAACGCATTGCGCATAACTACGCATAATCTATGCATAACTATGCATAAGCATGCGATTTGGTCAGTAAAGTGCAAGGCAATGGCAAAACGCACAATTAATGCCTAGCGCTTTTTTGAACTATGATAGCAATGGAATCTTAAATTAGAACAGTTGTTCTTCAGATTTAGGCACTTGTTGTACATGAACAGAGTACAGTAAGATGCAAGAATATAATACTTAAAATAGAAAATGAGCTCATAGACCTTACCACATTCTTGGTTCGGGACCAATACAGAACAAGGCGTTCCCAGTCATCGTCCAGTAAATTTGTCTCAGGAGAACGTAAGGGAATTTGATGAGTTTCTTTGCCGGTGAAGTACATTTTCTTCAGGTAATTCCGATACTGCCACCAAGCATTCTTGAAGATAGCAGAGGTATTAGCACAGGTTACCTCATCCTGAGTTTCCAAATCGGTCCTTCTCTATAGATAAAAATGGGAAAATTTGCTGTATTATAACCATCATGGAGGTAAGATGTATGGGACGAAGCAAAGTAATTGCCATGAATAACATTACTTACACATAACTCCTAGACAAACACCTGCAACTGGCATTTTCCTTCATCTTCAGTATAATATTTCCAAGATGGGAAGATACGCACATACGATTTAACAATATCAAATGTGATAGATGCTAAACTACGACTAGCTGGTTGTGCTTCCTCCATCGGAATAGGCGTACTACCTAGTGGAGTTGGGGTTCTCCGTGATGGTACTGGCCCTTTGGGCACTGGTGCTTCCTTACTAACTGCTCTTGTTTGGGAGCTCTATGGTGGAGATGGTGTTGTGTCAACAGGAACTAGGTTACTATCGGCTGGGGTTGGGGTTAGATTGGGTGAAGCTGGTTCTCTGTCCATCGCAGTAGGTGTACAATCTGCGAGAGTTTGGGTTATGTGTGGTAGGGCTGGTTCTTGTGCATGTACAACCGGGGTGCTATCTCCACCAAGAGGTAGCACTATTTTATTTGAAGACCGTGTTTTTAGTCTATTAGATACTGGCATCACCCGCTCCAATTCAAATGGGTGATAAACAGGAAACATAGTTGAATGTACAGACATTGTATGAGAGACAGATGCAATAGATAGTGTGGAAAAAAGAGGGCATGGAATAGTTGACATGTATATTGTTTAACTAAAACGGAGAGCATGACATAATTTCACATATATGATGTCCATCTAAACTGGATAGCATAGCATAACATAATTGAAAGATATGATGAATAAGTAAACAGGATCACATGACATAATTCACCTATATGTTATCTAAGTAATCAGGATCGCATCATTTAATTCACATATGTGATTTATATGCTAAACAGAGGGCATTCGATATGATGTCTGAACTAAGAACATGGTGTTGAATATTGTGTATATGATGTCTAAACTATGCAATGCAAGACACCGTATGCATGATATGAGCAGTATAACCGTGCCAAGTTAGAGCATACACCTCAGTGGGGGAATAGGACTGGTCATCTGTCTCTGAATCCATCTCTGAGGAGCTATCGAGACCCAACAAGAGATCTGCTTCGACAGGTAGCACTATCTTCTCTGAAGGCCTTGTTTTCACTCCAGATTTTTCCATCTCCCACCCAAATGGCTGATTCACAGGAAGAGTAGTTTAATGTACACACATTGTTGACAAATGGAAATGTAATGAAGAAAAGGATGGGCAAGATATCATTCAAATATATGATGCCTGGTTAAACAGGATGGCATTGCACATTTCACATATATTATGGATGGCTAAAAGACATGAGATTGCATAATTCCCATATATGATATAGAAACTAAACAGGTGGCATTACAGAACATGTCTAAACTAAGCAGATGACATATATGATGTCAAAAGTAGGCACTGCAAGGCAACATATGCATGATATGACTAACGTCATCATGCCAAGGTAGAGAAAACACCTTGGGGGGTAAATAGGAGTGGTCAGCGGCTTCTGAAACCGCCTCATAACAGATATCTTCCTCTGGATTACAATCTGGAGAGGGGTGGGGAGGGTTTGCCATTGAACCTGCAATGGAGCGATGTCTGCATGACATTGTATTACCGCGCAAAACTCTTCTCTTTTTCTCTACATGTTCAGCATGACTGTGTACAATATCGGACATGCATACGAAAAATATATGGTGAGATTATGTAAGGAGAGCATGCAGAAATTTAGAGTGATGGTAACAACCAGTGGATCGATGTTTTTCCGTTGAACCAAAATATCCCTAATGGATCGACGTGAATGTGTAATAATAAGTGATGCTACAAGTGTACAACATCTTTGCCGTAGCCGTGTCGACCTCAGCATCATTGGGTTGGTCGTTGAAGCAGTTGAGGCAGAGGTGGCTATCAGAGGTGTGGAGGAAGATCTGAGGAATCTGTAGACGGCGTCCAAGGCACTGCTCTGTTGTGACGGATTGTTCAGTCGTTGGAGCAGCTCCAGTGACCCGTAAGACGTCAAGGCTGAAGTAGCACAAGACATACATCGTCAATCTCAAGTGGGATTCTAATAGCATCTCCAATAGATGATGTAAAATGGATGTAAAATTAACATCACCAAAAACCACCCGACTACAACAGATGAGGTAAAAACTGTTGACTCTGAACTTAACTGTCGAAACTGAAGAATCTGAATACTATTGTCGAAACTGAACGCAATGGTAGCAGAAAGGCACTTGACATGTAGTTTAGGGAGGGCCTGCAGTTCATCTTCAACCTGCACCCACCTGAGCCGCCAGCCACCACCGGCTGAACCGCTGGCCCCAGCACCGCCTCGCCGCCCCGAATCAACTCGCCACCGCCGCCCCAGCCAGCACTCTAGCCCCCCCGCCCCCACCCTGAACCCTAAGATAGATAGTGGGGTACCTCTCCGGCGAGCCCCCGTCCCCGCTGCGGGTGGTTCTTCCTTAACTCCGGCGAGCCCCCCCCCCAACCCCTGAAAATCGACTGACCGAAAATTCGATTCAGTCGACTGAAGTGTGGCTTAATCAGAGTAGAGCAGCAGCACGAGCGAGGGGGAGAGCAGCAGCAGCAGCTGGGCGAGCGAGCGATCAAGCAAGAGCCGGAGCAGCAGCAGCGCGAGCGAGCGAGCGAGAGCCGGAGTAGCAGCAGCAGATCCGGCTGGTATGGACGATGCCGCCGAAGGGGCCTCGCACTGGCGGAGAGCCACCATGGAGATGTCGCCTGCGGCGCTGGCTTCAAGGTAGCCGCTCCATGGGGGTGCGGGATGGAGCATCGTCGCCGCCGGGAGGTCGAGTTAAGGAGAAGGTGCGATGCGATGAGTGTACAACCTCTTTGGTGGTGCCGAGTAGGCCTCGGCTTCGTCCGAGGAGTCGGTGAGGATGCTGCGGTTCCGGTGGAGCAGGTTAAGGTGGTGCTGTGGGGATGGAGCAGCCGCGATAGACGAAGCGATCATCGAAGCAGCTCCTTGGAGGTGGCGGACGCGGCGGCTGAACCGACAGGACGGCGAGATGGACGACGGATCCTCATCCGGGGAGGTGGACGAGGGACGTCGAGCTGTTGCGGTGGACGACGTCGTCGGGGAAGAGGCTCTGGCTAGGCAGTGGTGACGTGGCGGACGGAGGAGGGTGGGGTTTCGCGGCTGGAGCGGAGAGGTTATGGCGGCATGGTATTTCGAATGGCGAAACGGGGGCGATGGGAGTGGGTGAAGCATGACTTAGGGACGCGCTTGTCCAAAATGTGGGGTGTGTTACAAAAGTACCCCCCACCGATTTGAACTAGCGGCCCTTTCGGCTCAGGGTTAGAAGGGGGATTTCGCGTGTCGGGATTTGGCAGCTGGAGGGAGTTTTCGCGCGTGTTGTAATTTCGGGATAGCAAGGCGCGGGTTGTGAAGGTGCCAGTTTTGGGAGCACGATATCTGAATTTTCGTGATATAACAAGACGCGAGTTAAATTTTAGGGACAACCAAAAAGAAAATAAAAAAATAAAACTATTCACACCACACAAAGAGAGAGTCTTGCCCCGTTTTACTATACAAATGCTATTCAAAGCTACTCCCTCCTTCCATCTATATAGGGCCTAATGCATTTTTGATGCTAACTTTGACCAAATATTAGAGCAATGATATAGGACGTGCAACTTACACAAAGCACACCGTTAAATTCATCTGTGAAAGGTTCTTTCAATGATATAATTTTCACATTGTGCATGTCATGTACTATTAATCTTGTCAATAGTCAAAGGCGGTCTTAAAAATCTCATTACGCCCTATATAGATGGAAGGAGGGAGTATGAATCCATGTTATGTCCGATTAATTTTTTCGCTTGCTGTATAATGCATGTCACCTACTCATACCAACATTTTAGTGCATTCCAAATGTCTATACTACTGCTGCAATTCGAACTAAATTTGAATTTGTGTCTCTATTTTAGTAAGAATCTACAATCATGATTGTTGCCAACTTCAACCATCATAGTTTCCTTGCTATCCGCCAGATATAAATCGAACGGCCTATAATGCAGGATGGCAGGCACACCATCATCAACAACTCCGTTTTTTATAAAAGTAGAGATAAAATATAGTAAATGTATTATAACATGTTCATAACCAGACCATGTGTATCACTGTTATATATATTCACACATGCGTCGGTTTGAAACACTATGATAAATTCTTCAAATATCCGAATTCGCTTTTTATAATGAAGTATATATGATCTCTATTCGTCTTTTACACCCACACAACCCTCTTATCTTTGTAGCTAGCGCTAACTTTCTCTTGTGCATGCACACGCCCGCATCTCTATCACCCTCCCTCGGCATTCTCTAGCTCCATCGCGCAAATTCGTCTTTTCACTTTAGGTCGTTCACCCACGGTGTGTGTAGGCCCCCCAACTCCTTCTTTACGGCACACATCGATCGATATGCCTCTTTAACCAGGTGTGCCTAGCAAAAACACAAGCTTCCCCTCTTCTCTTGTCACCGTCCATGCCTCACTCCCACCACTCTGTTCATCGTTCTCGTACTCGCACACTCCTCCCCCCTCGATATAGTATGCCTCATACCACCTCCTACATGCATCCCTCTCTCTCTATCCTTCTCCTCGTGCCTCATTTGCTTCTAACACACACATGCATGTATACCGGTCGATCTCCCAACATATACCTAGATCGACTTTAACTACCCCCCCATCGATCGACGTACCTCACAACTTATGTCTCTCCTTTCTCTAACAAAGGGTGATTGATCTTCCTATGTAGGTACGTCTGCTTACGACAGCCACATCATCCCCCCTCATCATTCGTGCATGCCTCCTGACCCGTCTCTCACACGCACATGCACAGACAACAAGCAGCCATCTCCTCTCTTATTGATATTGCGGGTGTGCCCTCCGTTTGTCTAGCAAGCCTATCCCACCATTTGTTAGAAGCAACTCCACTACCACCCCCTCCAAGACTCTATCTCTGTCTCTCTCCCAACCTTATTCCTCTCCTGCACATATGCATGGATGCCGATCGATCTCCCTTAATACATGAGGCAGATCGATCTCCTTAATACATGAGGTAGGCCTCTCTCCTCCTCCACACATATACCAGCCATTGCACCTCTAAAGTTAATTGGGCCTCCCTCTTCCCCCACCACACACCGATAGTCGAGCGTTGCAGGTAGGTATCCATGCCACAGAGACAAACTGCACATGTCCCATCTCACGTTCTAGTAGGCCAACCACTATATCTTTGACGTGGGCACACACAAACTCTTTATCGATCGCGCGCGACGCACACATCATCCCTCTCTGCGATTCTATGGACACCTCAAGCCAATGATACCTCCACTCTCTTCTCGTGGATCGCCCCCTCTATATATATGTTATATCCAGGACTCTATTTCACACACATTGCATATGTTACATTTTTTGATTGACCCCCCCCCCCAAAAAAAATCTCAAGAACCCACACACTATATCTCTGTAGGTTTGTATCTCTCTCACACAACCCCACGTAGGTGGTGTACATATACAAGAAGAGAATAGGTGCACCGTGCACATACTCACGCTTCATGCCCAACCACACCCGCGCGGGTACACGGTGAAGCTCATTTCTTTACGAAATGGCAGCCCACGTGCTAATTTGAACGCCTATAGCGGTTGTTTACCTAGGGAGGTCGTGTACCACGCGTGCACGAAACAAAGTTCGACTTGACGCGTTGCTGCATTATTTTTAAATAAAGTTATAGCGCTCAATGGCACGTACACAGAATATAAAATGATTTTTATGGAGAAAAAGGTAGTCCGCTCACTATATACAATGGAGCCCGCCTGCCTGTTTGTCGCTCTTTAGAGTATCTCACACATGGCTGCGGTGGCCTCTCTCTCTCTCACCGTTGGTCACTGATCCGGCCGCATCCCGTCCGCCGGGGGAAAGGGAGTGCGGTGGCCTCTCTTTCTCACCATTGTTCACTGATCCAGCCACATCTCGTCCGCCAGGGGAAAGGGAGGAAGTGCATCGTTTCTCCGTTCGACGGCGCCGAGGCAGGACATCCCGATCTGCGGTACACGCCATTCTCTCTGACCAAGCTCCGGCGCGGCAGGGCCTACACCACCTACTCGCAGATTCCACCCGCCGCCACTCACCTAGTTACATCCCGACGACCTCCAAGTATCCCCTCCGTCCTTGCTTGAATGCCCGTCTTTCCACGTCGCTGCATGTGGATCTTCCATAGTTCTTTGCCCAAAATGTAGCTCGTCCGACGTACTTTCCATATTGCATTCTCGTTCTCACACCGTTTTAGACAAACACAACCGTGTTGTTATCTTCCCTTAGGACAAGGAATATGCTTCTTTTTTGTCGTCGCATGTGTCATCAACTGTTATTGGCTAGTAATTGTTTCCTTTCTACCTCTTTTTGCAAACAAGGCTATCCATTTCACCTCGTTGCTATTGCGACCTTTTGGTGGACTGCACAAATCACTTTTTTCTTAAGAGTGTTTTGTGCAGTTGTACTAAAATGTCACACGGGCAACGTCTCTACATTTCAGTGCGACTGCACAAAGGGAGATTGGTTTTGCTCTATCCTCCTCATCCAACTCCGAGCCTAATCTTCTCCAACTAGTTAGTCTTAAGAGAGACTTGAAAGGTGACCGGCTTCTATTTGTGTGTTTATTGTTTCATCAGCAGTCCTCTATTATTGTAATCACACTTAATATCTTTGGAACAGGGATGCTCAGCTCTATTTTAGTGGAACTAAACAAAATGATCGGAATGTTGCATGCTCCAGACAGCTACTTTTTTCCCAACATGCCTTGTTGATTTAGACAGAGCTGGGGGGACGTTGCTGCCAATGAAAGCATGGACCAATTTTAATTTAACACCTTCTCACAACTCTGTCTTCAGTTGTGATGTAATTATTAGCTCTGATCTGCTAATAATTGACATGCATTAGCAAGGAAGTTAGTTTTTTTATTGTTTTCAAAAGAGCATCGATGGCAAGACACGTGAAACAAAAGCTGAAAGCTCACACCATTGTACAATTTCATGTCGCTGGAAAATCATTTGTATCGTACGTCAATTATGTAAACAAATGATGGAAGCTCGATAGCATTGCCAGAAGCCTCTTCATCATCCGGGTCCATGTGCCATGCACAAAATTATACTCCTTCATTCCTAAATATTTGTCTTTTTACAAATTTCAAACGGGCATATTTTAGAGTGTAGATTCACTCATTTTGCTTCGTTTGTGTACTCCCTCCGTTCCTAAATATTCTATTCATCTTTCTAGAGATTTCAACAAGTGACTACATACAGAGCAAAATGAGTGAATCTACACTCTAAAATATGTCTATATACATCCGTATGTGCCAGTCCATTTGAAATCTCTAAAAAGACAAATATTTGAGTAGTCACTCATTGAAATTTCTAGAAAGAAAAATACTCCGGAGTATATTTAAGAACCGAGGGGGTAGTGCACAACCGCATGGGAGACTCAGCCCGGTCATTGCGCCGCATTGATAGTGAGTAATGAGCAGTCAAATCATAAGCCCCACCTTTCCCACTGTAAGTTGCTCTCAAGAAGCAACCATCAATACACTCTTCTTTGAATCCGCTCATACTACTCCATCCGCCACTGTTTACATAGCACGCTTCAGAAAAAAGAAAAAAATCTATGGGACCAAGGCGACTAGCGATCAGCCTGAAAAATAGCATTGGTAGTTATAGCACGGCGTCTATTACTAGAGGGAATAATGCGTACACACATGCATGCAGTGCTTCCACCCCGGGTACACACATGCATGCACTTACTCCACTCCATAGTAGTACAGTACATGGAGAGAAAATTGTGGAGTTGATTGCGGTTACCACGCCCTAATTAATTGAGCATTAAACCAAACACGTCTAAAGTCTCTCTGGTGGTGGAAATGCATTGAGAGAAATGCATCATAATGAAGCGCGCCCTGTAAACTGTGACGGAGGGAGGAGTAGTATGAAGGTGCAAAACCAAGTACGCGTATGGCCAGTCGGTGAACACACCTCCTCTTGGCATATCACTGACATGTGGGACAGGAGTGTGAGCAAACCGATCTCAATTGACGGCAAAGAGACAACCCGCCGTTCCTTGAGAGAGACGAGGAGTGAGAACACACAGACGGGCTCGCATGGAGGCCAAGATATATTCGAGCATGGTTGGTTGATCGATATCATTCATTACATGTTGGGCTGCCATTTTCTGCCCTTCTTCGGAATAAATGTGTTCTTTATCAGAGATAAAAAATAAGAGTACAGACTCTCCACCATGCGGTTCTAGTAGTAGTACTACTCGTACTACTGCGCTTGGCTCTTCGCCTCTTCGTGAACTCAAACAATGATGGTACTCCGCATGTTGGGTACTATAGTGTATGCCTCTGACAATCTGACACCGAATGGACTGATGCATGTCCACCGAGGGTAGGTTGCATTAGTCAAAAGGCGTAAGCGAGCTTCACCTTGTCCTGCAAGCTTCTCCTTGTTCTGCGAGTTGACGGGAAACACCAAAAAGTAGTGCTAGTCCATACTCCATCCTTTCCGGTCAATATGGCTTAATCTTTTTTGCGGGTAAACGAGAGAGCTTTATTCATATATAAGCATTCTTAGGACGATCATCCAAGACACTGGTTACTAGGAAGCGAGGTACCCCGCAAAAAAAGAAGTAGGAAGTGAGGTATTTCATCAATCCAGCTCTTGGCCACATTCAAAGTGCAGCAAGCACAGTTCGCACGAAGATGCGCCGCAAGGTTTGGACCTGTTTACATGCTGAATAACAAATAAAGAGGAAATATTACCGAGCGCTACTATTTGTAACAGGATATGAGCCAGAATTAAGAGAGAATTGTGGTGAGTGTTCCATGCAATCAACTTCCATTACCACATGCGAGAACCCTCGAAGAGAACCAAATGTGTTGAAGATTGCTTTATCACATTTTAAAATTATAATAAGAGTGCAGATGCTCCTCCATCCGGTTCCTAGTACTAGTATAGTACGTACCTTTATAGACTATAGTAGTAGTACTAGTAAACTTTGCGCTTGGCTGTTCGCCTATTCGGGAAGTCGAACAATAATAGCACTAGTAGTATAGTGTATGCTTCTGGCAATTTGACACCGAATTAACTGTTCCACGTCCACCGCCTAAGCGAGGGAGAGGTTGCATTAGTCAAAATTTTCTCCTTGTCCTGCGAGCCACTGTGCGCAAGCTTCTCCCGTCCTGCAACCTTCTCCTCATTCGGCAAGTTGACGGGACACATCAAAGTAATGCTAGTCCATACTGCCTCCTCTCCGGTTAATATGGCTTAATTTCAAACGAGATAAATACACTGTCTGTCACTGTATATTTGTAAAAATACGGCTAGTGGACTTCATAATACGCTCATTGTGCTCAATATATATATTTTCCAGTGTTTATATGGTCACTAGCTCACCTTGACTGAGTATGTGTGTGCATGCACGTGTAGGTTGAGCACTTGAGCGTGACCGTGTGTGTTCCGTCGTGTGCTCGGACATGCATGCATTAGGGCATCGCGCGTGTTTTTGTGTCCATGTGTACGTGTGACTGTTATATACATGTAGGGGGAGTGCGTGTGGGGCCACTAAGGAGTAGTCAAATCACACAATAAGTTAGTCGGAAGAAGCAACCATCATTTCACTCTTGAATGACACGTACGCAATACAAAATGGTTGATATGGAGAGAAAAAGAAAACCACTATATATACACTAGCAGGAGCCTAAGCTACAAGCCTACTTGTTTAGGTTGCTCTCTTCACAAGCGTAGAATGACGGGCCTGATCTCGCAACTGGGGGAAGGGAACAATGTTCTGCGTAGACGCGGTCGACATCGGCGAGGGAGAAAACCCAAAGTCGGTGCGTCCCAATCGGGGGTCACCGCGGTATGGGCCGATGCCGCGTCCCAACCGCCCTTCTAGCTATAGCCCGACGTCCCAGGTAGTCCATATTCCTTTTGGAGTCGGCTTGCTCCACTGTCGTAGCTCCATCTCCATGTCGATCTTTCTCTACTTCTATCGGCTTCTACTTGTGATGAGTTTATGTCTCATGAACTAGTGCCAATACTACTATTCTAATCACACTTCTTCAATATCTTTGCCATCAGGGATGCTCAGGTCAATTTTAATGGAACTTCACAAAAGCATCTGATGTCTACTACACAACCTTCTTCTTGTAGACTTTGTTGGGCCTCCAAGTGCAGAGGTTTGTAGGACAGTAGCAAATTTCCCTCAAGTGGATGACCTAAGGTTTATCAATCTGTAGGAGGCGTAGGATGAAGATGGTCTCTCTCAAGCAACCCTACAACCAAATAACAAAGAGTCTCTTGTGTCCCCAACACACCCAATACAATAGTAAATTGTATAGGTGCACTAGTTCGGCGAAGAGATGGTGATACAAGTGGTATATGGATAGTATATAAAGGTATTTGTAATCTAAAATTATAAAAACACCAACGTAACAAGTGATAAAAGTGAGCATAAACGGTATTGCAATGCTAGGAAACAAGGCCTAGGGTTCATACTTTCGCTAGTGTAAGTTCCCTCAACAGTACTAACATAATTGGATCACATAACTAACCCTCAACATGCAACAAAGAGTCACTCCAAAGTCACTAATAGCGGAGAACTAACGAAGAGATTATGGTAGGGTACGAAACCACCTCAAAGTTATTCTTTCCAATCAATCCGTTGGGCTATTCCTATAAGTGTCACAAACAGCCCTAGAGTTCGTACTAGAATAACACCTTAAGATACAAATCAACCAAAACCCTAATGTAACCTAGATACTCCAATGTCACCTCAAGTATCCGCGGGTATGATTATACGATATGCATTACACAATCTCAGATTCATCTATTCAACCAACACATAGGACCTCAAAGAGTGCCCCAAAGTTTCTACCGTAGAATCACGACGAAAACGTGTGCCAACCCCTATGCATAGGTTCATGGGCAGAACCCGCAAGTTGATCACCAAAACATACATCAAGTGAATCACGTGATATCCCATTGTCACCACAGATATCCACGGCAAGACATACATCAAGTGTTCTCAAATCTTTAAAGACTCAATCCGATAATATAACTCCAAAGGGGAAACTCAATTCATTACAAGAGAGTAGAGGGGGAGGAGAAACATAAGATCCAACTATACTAGCAAAGCTCGCGATACATCAAGATCGTATCACCTCAAGAACACAATAGAGAGAGAGAGATCAAACACATAGCTACTGGTACATACCCTGAGCCCCGAGGGAGAACTACTCCCTCCTCGTCATGGAGAGTGCAGGGATGATGAAGATGGACACCGGAGAGGGATTGTCCCCTCCGGCAGGGTGCCGAAACGGGTCTAGATTGGCTTTTGGTGGCTACGGAGGCTTCTAGCGGCGGAACTCCCGATCTATTGTGCTCTGTTCTGGCAGTTTTAGGTTACGTAGGTATATATGGGTGCAGGAGGTACGTCGATGGACCGAAGGGGGGGCCACGAGGCAGGGGGGCGCGCCCCTACCCTCGTAAGCACCTCCTTCATCTTCTAACATAGGGTCCAAGTCTATCCGGTAGGTTTCCTTCCAAAAATAACTTCTCCAGTTGATTTCATTCCGTTTCGACTCCGTTTGATATTCCTTTTCTTTGGAACACTGAAATAGGCATAAAACAGCAAATCTGGGTTGGGCCTCCGGTTAATAGGTTAGTCCCAAAAATAATATAAAAGTGGGTAATAAAGCCCAATATTGCCCAAAACAGCTGATAATATAGCATGGAGCAATCAAAAATTATAGATACGTTGGAGATGTATCAGGCATCCCCAAGCATAATTCCTGCTCGTCCTCGAGTAGGTAAATGACAAAAACGAATTTTTGATGCGGAGTGCTATGGCATAATTTCAATGTAATTCTTCCTAATTGTGGTATGAATATTCAAATCCGAAAGATTCAAGACAAAAGTTCATATTGACATAAAAAAATACTTCAAGCATACTAACAAAGCAATTATGTCTTCTCAAAATAACATGGGCAAAGAAAGTTATCCCTACAAAATCATATAGTCTGGCTATGCTCTATCTTCACCACACAAAATATTTAAATAATGCACAACCCCGATGACAAGCCAAGCAATTGTTTCATACTTTTGATGTTCTCAAACTTTTTCAATCTTCACGCAATACATGAGCGTGAGCCATGGATATAGCACTATAGGTGGAATAGAGTGGTGGTTGTGGAGAAGACAGAAAGGGAGAAGATAGTCTCTTATCGACTAGGCGTATCAACGGGCTATGGAGGTGCCCATCAATAGATATCAATGTGAGTGAGTAGGGATTGCCATGCAACGGATGCACTAGAGCTATAAGTGTATGAAAGCTCAAAACGAAACTAAGTGGGTGTGCATCCAACTTGCTTGCTCACGAAGACCTAGGGAAATTTGAGGAAGCCCATCACTGGAATATACAAGCCAAGTTCTATAATGTAAAATTCCCACTAGTATATGAAAGTGACAACATAGGAGACTCTCTATCATGAAGATCATGGTGCTACTTTGAAGCACAAGTGTGGTAAAAGGATAGTAGCATTGCCCCTTCTCTCTTTTTCTCCCATTTTTTATATTTTTTTATTTGGGCCTTTCTCTTTTTTTATGGCCTCTTCTTTCTTTCTTTTTTTTATTTGGGCTTCTTTGGCCTCTTTTATTTATTTATTTTTGTCCGGAGTCTCATCCCGACTTGTGGGGGAATCATAGTCTCCATCATCCTTTCCTCACTAGGAAAATGCTCTAATAATGATGATCATCACACTTTTATTTTTATTACAACTCAAGAATTACAACTTGATACTTAGAACAAGATATGACTCTATATGAATGCCTCCGGCGGTGTACCGGGATGTGCAATGATGCATGAGTGACATGTATGAAAGAATTATGAACGGTGGCCTTGCCACAAATACGATGTCAACTACATGATCATGCAAAGCAATATGACAATGATGGAGTGTGTCATAAATGGAACGGTGGAAAGTTGCATGGCAATATATCTCGGAATGGCTATGAAAATGCCATAATAGGTAGGTATGGTGGCTGTTTTGAGGAAGGTATATGGTGGGTTTATGGTACCGGCGAAAGTTGCATGGCACTAGAGAGGCTAGCAATGGTGGAAGGGTGAGAGTGCGTATAATCCATGGACTCAACATTAGTCATAAAGAACTCATATACTTATTGCAAAAATCTAGAAGTTATCAAAGCAAAGTACTACGGGCATGCTCCTAGGGGGATAGATTGGTAGGAAAAGACCATCGCTCGTCCCCGACCGCCACTCATAAGGAAGACAATCAATAAATAAATCATGCTCCGACTTCATCACATAACGGTTCACCATACGTGCATGCTACGGGAATCACAAACTTCAACACAAGTATTTCTCAAATTTACAACTACTCAACTAGCATGACTCTAATATTACCATCCTCATATCTCAAAACAATCATCAAGTATCAAACTTCTCATAGTATTCAACACACTCATAAGAGAATTTTATAATTCTTGAATACCTAGCATATTAGGATTTTAGTAAATTACCATGCTATTAGTACTCTCAAAATAATATAAGTGAAGCATGAGAGTTCATCTATTTCTTCAAAATAAAACTGCCGCCATGCTGTAAAAGGATATAAATGAAGCACTAGAGCAACAACAAACTACTCCGAAAGATATAAGTGAAGATCAATGAGTAGTCGAATAATTATGCAACTATGTGAAGACTCTCTAACATTTAAGAATTTCAGATCTTGGTATTTTATTCAAACAGAAAGCAAAGCAAAAGAAAATGACATCTAAGAATATCAAACATCATGTGAAGAAGCAAAAACTTAGGATCAACCGATACTAACCGATAGTTGTTGAAGAAGAAAGGTGGGATGCCAACCGGGGCATCCCCAAGCTTAGATGCTTGAGAATTCTTGAAATATTATCTTGGGGTCCCTTGGGCATCCCCAAGCTTGAGCTTTTGTGTCTCCTTAATTCCTCTCATATCACGGTCTCCCTAAATCTCAAAAGCTTCATCCACACAAAACTCAACAAGGACTCGTGAGATAAGTTAGTATAAACCATTGTCAAAACCTTATCATACTCTACTGTAGAAAATCACTAAAATTATTATTCAACATTGACTACTAAATTCCTCTGCATATTCAATAGTCATATCCTTAAATAGAATCATTAAAGAAGCAAACATATGCAAACAATGCAAACGTAACAGCAATCTGCCTAAACAGGATAGTCTGTAAAGAATTCTGCAACATCCATACTTTCCTAACTCCAAAAATTATGAAATAAAATTACCACTGTAGTAAATTTATCATAGCTTAATATTCAAAAGGTTTCAACATTTTATCACATTCTGACTTTTCTAGGGAATTATTGCAACAGCGGTAAACTTTCTGTTTTCAAACAGCAACATGTATACTTGTAACATAGGCATAGTAAAGGCTATCAATGCCACTTTTATTGAAATAAAAGATGCAAGACAATGTTCTAAATAACAGAAAGCAAATCCTAACAAAATAAATTGACGCTCCAAGCAAAACACATATCATGTGGCGAATAAAAATATAGCTCCAAGTAAAGCTACCGATGAACGAAGACGAAAGAGGGGATGCCTTCCGGGGCATCCCCAAGCTTAGGCTCTTGGCTATCCTTGAATATTACCTTGGGGTGCCTTGGGAATCCCCAAGATTAGGCTCTTTCCACTCCTTATTCCATAGTCCATCGAATCCTTACCCAAAACTTGAAAACTTCACAACACAAAACTTAAAGTAGAAAACTCGTAAGCTCCGTTAGTATAAGAAAGTAAATCACCACTTCAAGGTACTGTAATGAAATAATTATTTATTTATATTGGTGTTAGACCTACTGTATTCCAACTTCTCTATCGTTTATAAACTCTTTTACTAGCCATAGATTCATCAAAATAAGTAAACAACACATGAAAAACAGAATCTGTCAAAAACAGAACAGTCTGTAGTAATCTGAATCAAACGTATACTTCTGGAACTCCAAAAATTCTAAAATAAATTTCTGGACCTGAGGAATTTATCTATTAATCATCTTTAAAAAGAATTAACTAAATATCACTCTCCAAATAAAAATGGCAGCAATTCTCGTAAGCGCTAAAGTTTCTGTTTTTTTACAGCATGATCAACAAGACTTTCCCCAAGTCTTTCCAAAGGTTCTACTTGGCACAAACACTAACTAAAAGCATAAAACCACATCTAAATAGAGGATAGATGAATTATTTATTACTAAACAGGAACTAAAAGCAAGGAACTAAAATAAAATTGGGTTGCCTCCCAATCAAGCGCTATCATTTAACGCCCCTAGCTAGGCATGATGATTTCAACGATGCTCACATAAAAAATAAGAATTGTAACATAAAGAGAGCATCTTGAAGAATATGACTAGCACATTTAAGTCTAACTCACTTCCTTTGCATAGGGATTTTGTGAGCAAACAACTTATGGGAACAAGAATCAACTTGCATAGGAAAGCAAAACAAGCATAACTTCAAAATTTTAAGCACATAGAGGTGAAACTTGATATTATTGCAATTCCTACAAGTATATATTCCTCCCTCATAATAATTTTCAGTAGAATCATGAATGAATTCAACAATATAACCAGCACCTAAAGCATTATTTTCATGATCTACAAGCATATAACATTTACTACTCTCCACACAAGCAAGATTCTTCTCATGAATAATAGTGGGAGCAAACTCAACAAAATAATTATCATGTGAGGCATAATCCAATTGAAAACTAAATTCATGATGACAAGTTTCATGGATATCATTATTCTTTATAGAATACAAGTCATCACAATAATCATCATAGATAGCAACTTTGTTCTCATAATCAATTGGAACCTCTTCCGAAATAGTGGATTCATCACAAAATAAAGTCATGACCTCTCCGAAATCACTTTCATCAATATAATCATCATAAATAGGAGGCATGCTTTAATCATAATAAATTTGCTCATCAAAACTTGGGGGACAAAAAATATCATCTTCATTAAACATAGCTTCCCCAAGCTTGTGGCTTTGCATATCATTAGCATCATGGATATTCAAGGAATTCATACTAACAACATTGCAATCATGCTCATCATTCAAATATTTAGTGCCAAACATTTTATAGATTTCTTCTTCTAGCACTTGAGCACAATTATCCTTTCCATCATACTCACGAAAAATATTAAAAAGGTGAAGCGTATGAGACAAACTCAATTCCATTTGTTTTTGTAGTTTTCTTTTATAAACTAAACTAGTGATAAAACAAGAAACTAAAAGAGTCGATTGCAAGATCTAAAGATATACCTTCAAGCACTAACCTCCCCGGCAACGGCGCCAGAAAAGAGATTGATGTCTACTACACAACCTTCTTCTTGTAGACTTTGTTGGGCCTCCAAGTGCAGAGGTTTGTAGGACAGTAGCAAATTTCCCTCAAGTGGATGACCTAAGGTTTATCAATCCGTAGGAGGCGTAGGATGAAGATGGTCTCTCTCAAGCAACCCTGCAACCAAATAGCAAAGAGTCTCTTGTGTCCCCAACACACCCAATACAATAGTAAATTGTATAGGTGCACTAGTTCGGCGAAGAGATGGTGATACAAGTGGTATATGGATAGTAGATAAAGGTATTTGCAATCTGAAATTATAAAAACAGCAAGGTAACAAGTGATAAAAGTGAGCATAAACAGTATTGCAATGCTAGGAAACAAGGCCTAGGGTTCATACTTTCGCTAGTGTAAGTTCCCTCAACAATACTAACATAATTGGATCACATAACTATCCCTCAACATGCAACAAAGAGTCACTCCAAAGTCACTAATAGCGGAGAACGAACGAAGTGATTATGGTAGGGTACGAAACCACCTCAAAGTTATTATTTCCAATCAATCCGTTGGGCTATTCCTATAAGTGTCACAAACAGCCCTAGAGTTTGTACTAGAATAACACCTTAAGATACAAATCAACCAAAACCCTAATGTCACCTAGATACTCCAATATCACCTCAAGTATCCGCGGGTATGATTATACGATATGCATCACACAATCTCAGATTCATCGATTCAACCAACACATAGGACCTCAAACAGTGCCCCAAAGTTTCTACCGGAGAATCGCGACGAAAACATGTGCCAACCCCAATGCATAGGTTCATGGGCGGAACCCGCAAGTTGATCACCAAAACATACATCAAGTGAATCACGTGATATCCCATTGTCACCACAGATATCCACGGCAAGACATACATCAAGTGTTCTCAAATCTTTAAAGACTCAATCCGATAATATAACTCCAATGGGGAAACTCAATTCATTACAAGAGAGTAGAGGGGGAGGAGAAACATAAGATCCAACTATACTAGCAAAGCTCGCGATACATCAAGATCGTATCACCTCAAGAACATGAGAGAGAGAGATCAAACACATAGCTACTGGTACATACCCTCAGCCCCGAGGGAGAACTACTCCCTCCTCGTCATGGAGAGCACCGGGATGATGAAGATGGACACCGGAGAGGGATTGCCCCCTCCGGCAGGGTGCCAGAATGGGTCTAGATTGGCTTTTGGTGGCTACGGAGGCTTCTGGCGGCGGAACTCCCGATCTATTGTGCTCTGTTCTGGAAGTTTTAGGTTACGTAGGTATATATGGGTGTAGGAGGTACGTCGGTGGACCAAAGGGGGGGGGCACGAGGCAGGGGGGCGCGCCCCCTACCCTCGTGAGCACCTCCTTCATCTTCTGACGTATGGTCCAAGTCTATCCGGTAGGTTTGCTTCCAAAAATAACTTCTCCAGTTGATTTCGTTCCGTTTCGACTCCGTTTGATATTCCTTTTCTTTGAAGCACTGAAATAGGCATAAAACAGCAAATCTGGGCTGGGCCTCCGGTTAATAGGTTAGTCCCAAAAATAATATAAAAGTGGATAATAAAGCCCGATATTGCCCAAAATAGTAGATAATATAGCATGGAGCAATCAAAAATTATAGATACGTGGGAGACGTATCAACATCGTATGATCTGAGGGTGCCAGCCGTCTTTCCTTCGACAGGTTCTACCTGGCCAGGAAATTAAATCATGTTTAGGGTTTAGGGTTTAAGTCGTAGTGACCCAATCAGTACTTTTTCTTTCGTACACGCTCTCACAACTTTTTTCTTTAGTTGTGATTAAATATTGGCTATGATCTGTGAATCATTGAGATGCATCAGCATGCGTGTTAGTTTTCCATTGTATTTGATGGAACGTTGTAACGGGGCAACCTTGGGATAGAAATGAAAATAGAGTGGAAAGTTTACGTTTTTCTGGAGAAAAAATGGAAACGGAGAGAAACCAACGTTTCGTTTCGTTGGATCGCGCCATCGAGCAAAACCAACGTTTAAATCACGTCTGTCGTGTTCGTGTCTCACCCTCCTCCATGGCTCGACCCCACACGGTCGCTCAACATGCCACTCACCGCAAACCGAGTATACGATAACTTTCCCGCCTGCTTGTCGATGGATCGTGCCATGGAGTACTAGCACTACTGGAAGAGATTGACGAGTTGGGGGAGGACAACTAGCTGTAGCACGGACTCCCAAGAACTTTTTACATGCATGTTGTAGCCAGCTATTGCGACCTTTGAACGCGGAGCAGTCGCGTGCACCCGGAAGCGACGCGGGCGACGCTCTCTCGGCCGGCGCGCCGCTTCAATGCCGGCGCCAGTGAGAGGTCGCGTCCGCTCTGGCCGGGCATGAATGCGGCACTGACCGTTTCGGGCGGGAAGCACGCACGGGTGATGAAGAGGGTTCGGGTTGGTCAGGACCGGCCATGGCAGCGGTCCGGACGTGCGCAAACAAGAGATGATGTATGTTAATATTGTTGCATATATAATTAACAACGTAAATAAATGTGCCAGTTGGACAAATATGATTGGAGATGGAAATGGAATTTTACGTAAACACGGATATGCATGTCTATGTCTATGTGTGTGTGCGCGACGACTCTCGCGACCTGGAAGCGGGGGCGTGTTTTTGATCGAGCTTTCTTTCTTGGTACGTTAGAAAATCAGTTTGTCTAATTCACATCTAGATGTTATTTAAGGATATCACATCTAAGCTCCAACAAGTATATAATGTAGCAACAAGAAACAAAAAAACTAGGAAAAACAAATAGACCACAAATAGTGTGGACATCAACTTAGATGTGACATAACTATGTCACATCTAGATGTGTCCTAGACAGACCCTTAAAAAATTGTCCGCCAATTTTCGTTTCTTTTTTCCGGGAACGCACGTATTCTATTTAAAAGCACTGCTATGGAGAGATTTTTTACTCCATTATAGCCTCCTGTTTGATAGAGTTTCTCGTGTCTCGCTCTCTCACCCTCTCCATATTAAAACAAGATGACAGTGTCCACTCTATCTCTCTCCTCACCGGTGGTCACAGATCTGGCCGAATCCTGTCCGCTA
This sequence comes from Triticum aestivum, assembly GCF_018294505.1. Taxonomy (NCBI): domain Eukaryota; kingdom Viridiplantae; phylum Streptophyta; class Magnoliopsida; order Poales; family Poaceae; genus Triticum; species Triticum aestivum. The sequence goes on along the minus strand of NC_057803.1, from coordinate 342,461,214 downwards.
CGGGAGGTGAGGAGGTGCAGCGTCGATGTTGTCGCCGTCAGCGGCGGAGGAAGCCGATGCGCACCGTCCTCTCGGAGCCGGCGCTAGCACGGACGAAGATCCTCCGCGCCCTTGTTCGCTGCCGTCGTGTGGGTAGATCCCGCCCGCCCGCCTAAACGATATCTCGCCCACCTGAGGTATAACTTCTTGTACTGGTCCAGCTGCCCAGGTTGTTGCGTGCGGGTTTTCTTATATGCGACTACTCCCCAGCTCCCCATGCATAGTAGCCAGGGTTCGTCAGCTGGTCCAACATCACCTACTAGTACTATTATAGAGGAAATGCCACTCGAAAAGTTTTCCTGATTTATGCCTCGGTGGAGGTATACATGTTGTTTCGACAAAAAGTATGTGGTGGTTGTGCAGTCATTGTCCATATGGTGGTAGTACTATCACTGGTTAAATGAAGAAATGCTTTTTTTCTCGGGTATCCTGGTTTAGTTCCCATCAAGATAATTATGATGCTTCTGTTTGTTGGTGTCCTTTTCATTAATTCTTATTGACAATTGTGATGTCGTTGCTAACCCTTTTTTTATATTTTTGGAAACAGCGATGCGTGTCTCCATACCCGGGCATGTCTTCCTCAATTTTAGTGGAACTACACAAAATTGGATGGTCATTGTTGTTTCGCCTCACTGTCCTCTGCCATGTGGTTCTTCCTTCCTCGAGCTTGATTACTGATAAGAAACAGACCATAGTGACGATTTGTCGAACTTCATAGGTGCCTCACCCAAACTTGATGCCAAATGGATGATGCATCACCACGATGACCTATCAATGCTCATGGTTGCGCCTCATGGTTGCGTCGGCTGGTGAAGCTGATCGATTTTCAATGAAAAACAAGCTGTCTTCCATCAGTGCTCTTTGCTTGTTACGCACAAAGATGATATCCTTCGTCAGTTCACCTTGGTTGCGTTGGAGACGCAGTCGTCTTTCACGTTGGTGCAATTTTATCACACAATTGTCTATGAACCAAATGTTTCCTCGAAGAAGGATCAATGTTGGTACTAAGAGCATAAGTTTTGTATTGATTTCTAAGCCTTCTCACAACTTTGTCTCCAGCTCCCCTGTAATTTTATTTGTCCAGCTATTAACTTTGATTTCAAAAATGGTGTGGACTAAAAATCCGGATGGACGTAGTAGCCCTCCATTTTTATTTACTCCGCATATTAGATTTGAACGAAGTCAAACTTTGTAATACTCACAAACCTTTCCGATAATTGAAATTAAAATTCTTTATTTGTACACACTCTCACATGTTTCCGATAATTTCGCGCATGTTGGTTGTTCACTTAAGGGAGGGTAGTGTACCACACGTGAAGGACAGGAAGTGCGACCAGGACCCGTGGGCGTGGATCGTTAGTTCATCAGAAGTAGTACTAGTTTTCTTCACTTTACATTAAATAAAGAGTTTCATTTCGTACTTACACAATTTAAAATGATTGTTATGGAGAGAATAAGAAAACCACTCCACTATATATTAGTTGTATACACGAGAGTACTATATGGACGCAGCTTCATTGACTTAGTCCACCTGCCTTTGGATTTATGACAGGTGGGCCCAAAATGTGGCTGGCTCACCTGTCATACAGCCAAAAGCAGGTGCAGTGAAGGCACCGGAGCTCAGTCCGTACTACAGTAGTATATATATAAGCGGGAGCCTCAGTGCTTGTTCGCTAGGGTTTGCACTCTCCACACGCTAGTCGCACTACGTATATGTTACACGCTGGAGGCTCAGCGTTCATTTGCTAAGGTTTGCTATATTCACAGTCTCTCACCCTCTCTTCACCAGATCTAAACAATACTGCGTTGGCTTCTTGTCTCTCTCTCCCCCCTCACAGCTGGTGAAGGAGGCGTCTGTATCCCGTCGCACCGGGAAGGGGAGGAGGTGCAGCGTTCACTCTATCGCCTTCGGCGAGGGAGGCAATCCACTGCCGGCTGCGTTGTTCTCTTTCACCTAGCGCCTGTGCGGGAGGGCCACCGACCCCTTCTTCCTCGCTGTCGTACGTAGTGTGGGCAGATCCGGCCTCCCGCCGCATGCCTTGCCACATCCCGACGACCCTAAGGTATAAGTTTCTTTGAAACCGTCGTTGCTCTAGCTGCATGTGGATCTTTTTCGATCTGTAGTCGAATCTAGGTCTTGGTTCAAAGTGGAAAGAAGGGTGTGGTGGGCTAGAGCAAGAATCTAGGACGTGGTTCAATGAGGAAAGGAGGGGCGGAAAGTAGAATAGATTGGCTATCCAGCCGCTTTGTAGGTCGAAAAGGGAAAAAGGGGGTAACCCAGTACACACATCTGTAAGGAACCGATCTCTTTGTTGAAAAGGGAAAGAAACTGGGGGGTCGAGTAGTTTGTGCAGGACTACATTTGCTGCCCTCACATAGGAAGAAGGTTCAAAGAGAACAAATATGGGACCAGCGCATATATGTTGCTTGGCTACATACTCTGCATCACCCATTTATACGTGTGGACGCACATGGTGCTGCCATGTCCCATACAGCTATTTTGCTGTTGTTAATCTAAGAATGCCGCTGGAAAATTGAAGCAATGCCACTGTTAAAAGTAAATTACATTTTTAACAAATGTTGTTTCAAGAGAATGTCTCTGTTAATATGAATCAATGCAACCATTTTAGAAATGCTACTGTCCTACTTTGTTTTCCAGACAAGATAAGTTAGATGCTTCTTTCTATCACCGTTTGTTTCATCCTCCTTTATCAGAAAGTAATTGTTTCCTTTTTTCCCTCTGTTAAAACAGGGGTATCAATTCAACTTGTTGCTATTGCGACATTTTGCTTCGCTACTCGAAACACTTATGTTTTAAGAGTGTTTTGTGCAGTTCAACTTGAATGTCATACCGGTGACTTTGCTTAATTTTGGTGGAACTGCACAAAAGGAGATCGAGATTTGTTTCCAGTCTTCGTGGCGAGTTGTTTCAAATCTTGGTCTCAACCACATGATGTGCAGTGTGCTTTGAGATGTTGTGCTACTTGTTTTGGTACTGTTTTAAATAAATGTTGAATTGAAGCTATTGTATTGTTGTCTTTTCCCATTAAGTGGTGAACAAAAATGGGACCAACCCAGACATGATGCTTGTTGCTTTGTTACAACAAATTCAACATCACCCCCTTTATAAGCCAGTAATTGATGCCACTCTCAGAATTAACTACTGAATCTTATTTCAAAACTGCAACACTTGTTAGGGATTGGCGGGATTACCATTTTTGTGGCCACATGTTTCATCCTCCTTTATTAGCCAGTAATTGATTCCTTTTTTGCCTCTGTTTAAACAGGGATATCTATTCAACTTGTTGCTATTGCGACATTTTGCTTTGCTACACGAAACACTTTGCTTGATTTCAGTGCAACTGCACAAAACGAGATTGGATTTCCTATTCGTGTTGGCAGATTCGTATTTTATCTTGTCCGCCTCATGAAAGGCAGTACAGGCCTGCATCCACATGATTGTGCAGTGTGCTTTGAGATGTTGTGCTACTTGTATTGGTATTGTTTTAAATAAATGTTGAATTGAAGCTATTGTATTGTTGTCTTTTCCCCTTAAGTGGTGAACAAAAATGGGACCAACCCAGACATGATGCTTGTTGCTTTGTTACAACAAAGTCTTCATCACCCCCTTTATAAGTAGATGGACGCACATACTGTTGTTGCGCCCACTCTCCCCTGGAACTGTTTATGCTTTTCATTAATCTAATGTCGCTGGTAAAATTAAGCAATGCCACCCTCAGAATTAATTAACTACTGAATCCTAGTTCAAAACTTCAACACTTGTTAGGAATGGTACTATCCTGCTTTGTAGTTTTTTCTACATGTTTAACCAAGGTATTGTTAAGATAATGTCTATCTTAAAATGAATCAGTTGCATTGTTTTAGGAATGGTACTTTTCTGCTTTGTCGTTCTTTATACATGTTGAAACAAGGCATTGTTAAGATAATGTCTCAATCAATATGAATGAATCACACTGATGGAGAATTGCTACTCTCCTGCTTTGTTTCCCTAAGATAAAGTAGATCAGTAGATGCTTTTCTTCTGGGAGTACAAGTCATCAACCGTTATTTCTTAGTAATTGTTTCCCTTATACCTATTGTTACTTACATGGATATCAAAATTAAAGCTTGGTTTTATTCTGACTTTGATTTTAGTTGAACTGCACAAAAGGAGCCAATGTGTAAGGCAAACTGTTGCATTACTGGGTCCAGTTGGTCGTTCCACTTTGCAGAAAGAAGCAGTCACTGTTTGCGCTACATTATAGAAGGAATGACCGAGAAGCTTTACAGAGTATTATTAGACACCGGTGACATGACTAGTCTGCAGAGACCATTGGCAATTTAACAACACGTGGAGTGCCCTGGGCAAAAATTGCCCAAACAAGTACAAGAAGCTACGACAGGACTCCATGATCATAGGCATTACATATTTTGAATGGGAAAAGCTTGTCAAAGTTTAATCATTGATGTTAGCAAGAAGGCGTTAGTTTAATATATTGGAATTGGAAAACCTTGTCAAAATTTGCTCATTGATGTTAGCCAGAAGACATGCATTTGATATTTTTGAGTGGGACGCCCTTGCTGTGAGCAGCGCCGAGTGTTTTTTCCTATTCCTGTGTTCAGTTTAGTAGTAAATAGTTACTCTGCTGAGATATTCCTGTGTTAAGAGTTTGTTCTGAATATTGTCTATGTAATGCCAGGCCTTGTGTTTGATTGCAAAGTTGAGCTTGGAATGTTGTGGCATGCGGCATCACGAGTTGTTCACCGTGCCTCCTGAGAATAATGCTTCGCATTGTTTTGCATGTCGATCTAATGCTAGTGATTTGCTTGTTAAGAAGATCATCTTCTTGTGTTGTTTCCATGCTTAAGAAGTTCATCGTCTGATGTTTCATTCATAGCCTATACGACAAGTTGGGTAGGTTAGACGTGAAACCATATGATCTTCCGACCAACTCATGATATTAGGCTGTGATTGGATCGTCGTTTTCCAACCAAAACCGCTTGTAAAACTGACGCTTGTAAATTAAAGCAGATGGTCTCGGGCGAAGGTGCTTGGTTGGTAGATTTCGACTAGTAAAATATCGGAAGTAACTCACACATGATAAAAATGCTGAACGACACTTGGACGATTGCTAATCCAGCCGTTAGCTCCTGTTTCAGCCTTGCCCATGGATGGCATGATACGCATGTCATGCATGTATCATCTGGTAATGTCATCCATATAGCAGTGTTCGTAAAATATACATTGGTCTCTCAAATTACACCATAACCCGCCGGTTTTACCTACAGACCTCGGGCCATCGGTTTCATTACGCCTGTTGAGGGAGTCCTAGATTAGGGGGTCTCCGGACAGCCAGACTATATCCTTCGGCCGGACTGTTGGACTATGAAGATACGAGATTGAATACTTCGTCCCGTGTCCAGATGGGACTTTACTTTGCTTGGAAGGCAAGCTAGGCAATACGAATATGTATATCTCCTCCTTTGTAACCGAGCTTGTGTAACCCTAGCCCACTCCGGTGTCTATATAAACCGGAGGGTTTTAGTCCGTAGGACAACAGACAATCATACCATAGGCTAGCTTCTAGGGTTTAGCCTCTCTGATCTCGTGGTAGATCTACTCTTATGATACTCATATCATCAAGAACAATCAAGCAGGACGTAGGGTTTTACCTCTATCAAGAGGGCCCGAACCTGGGTAAAACATGGTGTCCCCTGCCTCCTGTTACCATCCGCCTTAGACGCACAGTTCGGGACCCCCTACCCGAGATCCGCCGATTTTGACACCGACATTGGTGCTTTCATTGAGAGTTCCACTGTGTCGTCACCATAAGGCTCGATGGCTCCTCCGATCATCCCTAGCGATGCGGTCCAGAGTGAGGCTTTCCTCCCCGGAAAGATCTTCATATTCAGCGGCTTTGCACTGCGGGCCAATTCGCTTGGCCATCTGGAGCAGATTGAGAGCTATGCCCCTGGCCATCAGGTTAGATTTGGAAACTTGAACTACATGGCCGACATCTGCGGAGACTTGATCTTCGACGGACTCGAGCCCATGTCGGACGCGCCGTACAGTCTTGACGAGCATGACGTAACTCTGCCGTCGGACAATATTCGGGAGATCGCATCCGCAGTTACTCCGTCCATCAATCCGGAGCAAGTCGCTCCATCCGAGAGCGGAGGGATGGACCCCGCCATGGAGGTCGCACTCTTAGTGGTGTTAGAGACGGATACTGACTTTACCCCTTATGAGAGCCGTGTCTCCAAACCACTGGATTCACCTACGACCATGGACTCCGAGCCGCTCATATCCATGCCCGTCGAGTCCGACTGGGCGCCGATCATGGAGTTCACCTCCGCGGACATCTTTCAGCACTCACCCTTCGGGGATGTGTTAAATTCATTAAGGTCTCTCTCCCTGTCAGGAGAACCTTGGCCGAACTATGTCCGGCTAGAATGGGATGCGGGCAATGAAGAAATTCGCTGCCCACCCACCACCCACTTGGTAGCCGCTGTCGACGACTTAACCGACATGCTCGACTTCGACACCGAAGACGTCGATGGTATGGACGACGATGCAGGAGATGAACCAGAACCACCGCCCACAGGGCGCTGGATCGCTACTTCATCACATGACGTATACATGGTGGACACCCCCCAAAGAAGCCAATGGTGATGACAAGCCGGAGGATGACCCCTCCAAGAAGCAACCTGTGGGGACCGTGACTCATAAGTCGTGATCACCGAATGCACGTGTACAGTGATCCCAGAGATCAATGCTCACTGAACACACAGAAGATGAATAACAAGAGTCTGACATCCATACATACCGTCTTACATAAATTATGACCGCTATGGTCGAGTCTTGAGTATAACTTCATAGCGGAAATCTTTGTCGATAACTTGGACCCATGCCATCTGCCTTAACCCTACAGGCATTCTGACTGGGAAGCATCCTAGCTCGCGTGTTCGTCACCGAAGTATTTTTCATCATACCCTGTTCTTTCATGCCTGGCCAATAAAATAACCAGTGGCAAGCCAATGAGTACTTTGAATGTACTCGCAAGCAACCCATGTTTTGGCTCAAGATACAACAATGCATGACATAGGTAAATTTTTGCAGAAAGCTAATTTTGTTGTGTTATGACATGTTCAATAACTGGTAAATCATGCCTCGTATGAATTCCAGTAACCATAGGGACTGGTTACAGATACCAACATAAAGGGAGTGGGCTCCAACCCAACTCATCCATGTCAAGTCCTTGGACTTGACACAAGTAGTTCTTCCCACTTATCCAAACACACACACTGGTTTGTAAACATGTGGACGTAGCACAAGAGCGGTTACCGAACTGTCCTTGACCATGGACACAGCTATTCGAATAGTTTTACACTCTGCAGAGGTTGCACACTTTACCCACTAGATCCGGGGAACTTTCGTGTCTTCCACAACCCGCGGTACCTCAAGTACCCGAGGTAAGCACCCGATCACTATCTTTCCCTAGACGACACTAACATAGAGTCCACTTGATTGGTAGTAACCCCCGTGCCCAACATTATCACATAACACTTTCGTGGAGACACGCTCCATAATCATCTCATATCACAAGCACGGGGTACCAACGGTGTGTTCGGTGCCCTGTGAAAACAGTCATAGCCGCCCTACCTGGCACGACCCCGTCCCGAGAGAGCGCAACAACAACTCTCCTGCCACTAGTAATGCAGGCTCCAAGCTAGTATTGGCCTAGGTAACCAATAATGCCCTTTCCCATACAAGGGTAGAGTGGTTGCGCATGTAAGGTTGGAATAACGGTCGCAACTTCAACCAATCCGTTTTGAAAACAACACACACACTTGCCTCGGTACACCACTTCGTCATCAAGTGGTTACCCAACTCATTATCTCCCTCGGGCATAAGTGGCACCCGGTGGGGTTTTCGAAAAGTTTTTGAAAACAGTCTTGCTTCCATCACCATGCATATACCCAACCCATTTGCGTAGCAGCTACTTAGCATCCTAACTACACCCACTTGCATAACCCTCATAGAAAGGTAGGGTCATGCATCATGCAGGTATCAACGAGAAAAGCAACGGAGGCAAACCACCTCAAGTGGTCACCATTTTATCATGACTTCGATGCAAGCAATGAAAGTGCCATATGACATGCATAAACAGGGTTTCTTAGACATGGTCAAAGGGCTGCTTGCCTGGTTCATCAGAGTCTTCAAATCTTCTGGTCCATCTCCGAGTATCTCGTCTACTTTGTCAACTAACGTCAGAAACAATCATAGTAAGCAACACAACAAGGCAGAAAATAAAAGTGCTCTAAAAATATTAATTTGACTTTTCTAGGACATCTCTGGTTATATGAAAAATAACCAGAATGGTTTCATTGGGATTGGGTCAGTGGATATTCCTGAACATTTCAATATGATGGAATCAAGGGATTTGTGGATTTGCAAGAAGTGTATAGAAATATATTTTTTGAAAAATGAGCAAAGGCACCCATTTAACAAACCATGATTTTAGAAGTATCTAGGAGTTGGTTTCACTAGATTTGGAGTTCAAATGATTTTCCTATGAATTTGCAAAGTTGACAAATATGAAGAAATGGCTTATTGTTTTGTGTGGTATAGAAAGTATTAAGAAAAATGTTCATAAACTAAGTTATGAACTTACAAGCATTTAGGAATTTGAATCATGGCATTTGGATCAATTTTGAGCTCTCTGTGATTTTCTAAAGTTCATCACAGAAATAGGAAAATAGGGTTTTTCAAAATATGTGTGAAGAAAAGTTTCCTGGAAAAATGTGCAAACAGCACCATGTGATAGATCATGAATTTATGAACTACTAAAAATTTGAATCATCAAATTTGGAGCTCTGTTGAATTATTTATGGATTTTTGAAGTTGACTGGAAAAATAAAAGGAAATAAGGCTTTAACCTTATCTTGCGCACGGGGTGACAGATAGACCGTGGGCCGGCCCAGTGACTCGGCTGCACGGGCAGAGGTGGTGATGTCGAAGGCGGCTTCGCGGGGGTGCGCCTTCATGCAGGGAGGCGGATCCGGCCGAAGCCAATTCCACTTAAACGGTCGGGCCTGCCCGCTGGGTCGCTGACGCATGGGGCCCAGCAGTAGGCCATCTTCAACCTCCCGCGCATGCTCCGGCCGCAGGGAGGACCGGCTCCCGCCAGCGATTGTCGGGGCTACAGAGCGCCCTCGGTGACGTTCTTCCCACCGACGTGACCAGCGCAGAGAGGCACTTCTAGCAACTAGTCACACGCATGTCGGGGATGACCTGGTCAAGGAGAGCACCGTTCGTGGTGGACGTGGCCGACGGTGATGGCGGGCACGGCGCTTCGGTCGTCGGGAGGAGTAACCGGAGTGCGGGGGAGCTCCGAGGGGGCAGTAGAGATGCAAAGTAACCCATAGGTGGGGAGGAGGGGGCCCGAACGACGAGAATTTAGGCGGTGGTCGGCGGCTCGGCTCCGGCCATGGATGAGGTTGGAGGGCGCGAGGAGGGGAGTGGGTTGGTCCTGGGGATGCACGGGAGGGAGAGAGAGCCAATTGGGTAGAGATAGAGCTCGGGGGTGGCCTTAAGTAGCCGACCCGTGGCTCACCGTGGACGCGGCGCACGGGTGGCTGCGGCAACTGCTCGGGAGGCCAGGAGAGAGGGCGCGGGGCTGTCTACGGCGTTCGTGGGAGTTGAGTGGGGCGCCAGGAAGAGAGAGGAGGAGCGGGGCGAGCTGCACGCGGCCACAGGAGCTGCACAAGCATTGGCCGAGCCGGGCGGCTCTGGGCATGCACCACAGGAGGTGAGAGAGAGGGGGAGAAGAGGGGGCCTGCACGGCTGTCGTGTTGTAGACATCGAGGACCTTGACTGGCGTGAGGGGGAGGCTCGAGGTGGTCGGCGGACACGGCGTCAACGGTCGGGAGCGCGACGACGTGCTCCAGAGCGCGTCTTTGGCCGGTGTCCGCGGCTTTTCCGCGCGCACTCGCGCGTCCACTTGTGTCTAGTGGCTGCAGGGGGAGTAAACAAAGTGGAAATGGCATTGGATGCCTTGGGGAGCCAGTAGAAGAGAGGAGGGGTAGAGAGAGAGTGAAAATGCTGGTGTCTAGAGAAGAAAAGTGGATCCCTGCCCCCCTTCATCATTGCCTCTCGGGCAGGGAAGCACACCAGAGGTAGAGGGGGACTAAGAGAGGTTGTGGGAAGAAGTTCAGCTCATGGAGATTAGTGGAAATGGCCAAAACATGCATTTTTAGTTTTTGCCAGAAGGTGTTTGATGTAGGTTTGGGCAAGCAAATGGACTTCCCTTGTCATGAGGCTTGACAGGGTCAAATGGACTGCAAAAATTAGAGGTTCTACCAAGATTGAGTTCATTTGGGCAAAGTAGCCAATGTAACTTGGGTAAACCCTAGAAATCAGCAGAAATGGCTTTACCAAGATTTAGTCATGCAAATATATTCTCATTGATGCACCAATTGGTGTAGTTTCACCATTTGAGGACTTGAACATGTCCACAAAAATTCAGATCACAAGGACACACTTGGCAATGTAGAGTTGTTCAATTTTGGTTCTGGACAGAAAGGGTTTTAGAACACTTTGATCATGGTATCCTTCTCTCCAACTTTTGTCATTTGGTCTAGATGCATTATTACACCATTTGAGCATGTGCACCAAGTTTGAGAGCATTTGGACATGTTTGGCAGTGCAAGGTTGTTCAAACTTGAAAAAGGACAGAAATGGTTTTGAGAGGGTCTGGTGGGGCTATATTGTTCTCCATGACATGAGACTTTGTAGGGTCCTCAAGTAGGTCATTTTGGATATGATAGAATTTTCCTGTATTTAATGGAGAATATTTTCTTTGTAAACATTTCAAAAGCTTGAAATGTCCAGAAATAGTTTTTGAGGGATTTGACCAATAATTTGAACATGACCATGTGTTGAAACTCTTATATATGGACAATATATGTCCACTGAGCTTCCCCAAATTTTCTCAACTATTTTTGAAACATTAAAATAATTTTAACCTATTAAAGACCATTTCTGGCCTTAAGAAAAAGCCTTTAAATAAAATAAGAAATAACTTTTAAAATTATATTTTCGTGGTTTATGGGAGCCCTATACCTAATAGGTTTCAAATATACTTTTTGAAAGATTTTTCACACCCTTAATTAAGTACTTGTAGTTCAAGTCTCAATTTAGGGGTTTTTAGAAAACCTAATTTAGAAAAATTATTTTTGGCCAAAATATTTTTGCAAGAAATTGTTTTTGTTTCCAACGCACATGGCATGATCATTGGGCAAGGTTTTGGATCAAGGAGAAGCAGTATAAGAGTTGGAGGATTTATTTGATTTTTTTAGAGCACTTGCAACCAACACACAAAAATCAAATCAAACAAAGACCAAAACACTAAAAAGTTTTTGTCAAACCACATTTTTTCATGATTGATTAGCTTAAGTGTTGTGGCATGAAAATCAGGGTGTGACACAACCCAAGCGCCCACGTTAGAGGCGCCGCTCTAAGCCCCGCCATAGCAAGAACAGCGATAATAATAGTCCACGCGACTCTGGAAGAGACGACAACTTCACCCCCCCAGTGGCAGAAAACGATCAAGATGCAAACTGCAAACATAGTGCGGATCCGACATCCGAACACGATGACGCCAAAGATAAGCCTCATCAATCCCCGTCTAGGGAAGAAAGCAGTCCGGACGAAGATGCACCCATCATCCCGGAAACACACTTGGAGCAAGAGAACCTCCGCAAAAAGCTTACTGCCACAACGAGAAGCCTGAAGAAACAGAAACAAAGGCTCAAGGTCGCACAAGATACGCTCAACAGCAAGTGGAACAAAGTTACAAACTATGGTGGAAGTTACCATCCAAAAAGCTACCCAAAGCGCAAGCTATTACCGGAATTCGACGATGAGGCCCTAGAGCCCATACAGCCGAAAAGTGATACGGCCAACTGGCCGGATCCACCACCCTGTGAACGCGATAGAGCAGCTAACAAAGTCACGCATAAGTCAACACACGATCTACGTGATAACTTGTGTCAAAAATCCGGCGCGACCAGATCTATCTACGGATCTAGGAAGTACGCTACGGTACACAACCAACACCGAATACCACAACTGTCCGAACACCATGGCGCATCCCAATACAGGGGTGCCGCACACCCCTTATGTTTCACTAATGAGGTGCTGGATCATGAATTCCCAGAGGGATTCAAACCGGTGAACATAGAGGCGTACGATGGAACCACAGACCCTGGAGTCTGGATAAAGGACTTCATCCCCCACATCCATATGGCTCGTGGAGACAATCTCCATGCTATTAAATACTTGCCCCTCAAGCTTAAAGGGACAGCTAGGCACTGGCTGAAAAGCCTCCCCAAAAACTCAATTGGATGTTGGGAGGAGCTCGAGGACGCTTTTCGGGCCAATCTTCAAGGGACTTATGTCCGACCTCTAGATGCATACGATTTAAGTCACATAATCCAACAGTCCAGAGAGTCCGCCCGAAAGCTTTGGAACAGGTTCCTCACCAAGAAGAACCAAATAGTCGACTGTCCGGACGCCGAAGCCTTTGCAGCTTTCAAATATAGCGTCCGAGACGAATGGCTCACCAGACACCTCGGTCAAGAAAAACCGAGAACAATGGCAGCCCTAACAAGCCTCATGGCCCTCTTTTGTGCGGGTGAGGATAGCTGGTTGGCCCGTAGCAGCACTAGCGACCTAAGCACATCGGAAGTCAGGGATGGCAATGGTAAACTATGATGCAACAAAAACAAACGTTGAAGTAAAGAAGGTAGCCTAGATAACACGGCGGTAAATGCCGGATTCAGGGGCTCTCGACCAGGTCAGCGGACAAAGCCTTTCAAGGGCAGTAGAGAAGGACAATCTGGCCTAAACAAAATTCTTGACAAACTCTGTGAGATCCACGGCACCCCAGACAAACCTGCAAACCATACCCACAGAGAATGTTGGGTCTTCAAGCAGGTCGGTAAGCTAAATGCCGAACACAAAGGGGATGAAACACCAAGCTAAGATGAGGATGAACCTTGCTAGCAAAGCGCTGGAGGATAGAAAAAGTTCCCACCAGAGGTTAAAACAGTAAACATGATCCAGGTAACAAATGGGAGAAGCAATCGCACACCCCGATGCACACGCGCCATAAAGCCCGTCACCCCTAGGCTCAACCCCTGGTTGACCTGCCCGATCACTTTTGATCGTAGGGATCACAGTACAAATATCCGGCGCGAAGGACTGATGGCCTTGGTGTTAGACCCAATAATAAACGGGTACCATTTCACAAGGGTCCTAATGGACGGCAGCAGTGATCTAAATCTGATATATCAGGATACAGTCCGCAAAATGGGGATATACCCGACACAAATAAGCCGAAGTAATACTACCTTCAAAGGATTAATACCAGGCCAAGAGGCCCACTGCACGGGCTCTCTACTACTAGAGGTGGTATTCGGTTGTCCCGATAACTTCTGAAGTGAAACGTTAACTTTTCGTATCGCTCCATTCCGAAGTGATTTTCAAGCACTACTCGGAAGGGCGGCTTTCACTCGTTTTAACGCAATACTACATTATGCTTTTCTCAAGCTCAAGATGCCCGGTCCACGAGGCATCATTACAGTTAGTGAAAATACCAACCATTCTTCACGTACGAAAGAGGACGCGGCGGCTTTAATAGCCGCACACTAGACGACCTCACCAACCAGAAAAAATGGCAGGTCATCAAGACCACGGACATGGTTAGACGAGTCCGGCGTTCCATCATACATGCATGAGATTGGTTTTCGTACCCTCATAACATGATACCAGGGGCTTCCCACGTGTAATCAGGGCCAACCCAGCTCAACTAGGCTTCTCTGGAATTCTGATAACTCATTCTTCTTTTCGGCACGACAATTTTCACCTAAGTTCTTTATTTTTGCAGGTTACGATCGTGCTACACCCGTCCAGGACATGGCACAACGGAGACATAGGCGCAGACGTGCAGCAGGGACCCGCCCAAAGGTTTCTTTTTAGATTAAGGCCCTGCGAAAACCTTTTTTACTGTCTCTTGTTGCTTACATCCTCTGGATACTCCACACAACCGAGAAGGATGCCGGCGTTATTGGCATGTGGCCACGCCAGGATTTTGCACGTACACGGACACATGGGGTTTCTTATAAAGGGCATTGTTTAGCCCGATATATGTTATAAAGACCGAACACCTTAGGGAGTGTTCGGCGTCGCGAGTTTGGCCCTATATGCATCAGCTCTGAATCATGTCTTTGGTCAAATGTTGGGTTTGCCTGGCTCTCATGTTTTGGTACCTTACGTTCCGCTATATCGGCTAAGGTAGCACTGGGAGAACTACTGGGATTGTGCCCTGGTTCATCCGGATGAGCACCTGAGTAGAGAAAGCCGAAAACTGACTGTCATGATATAGTGAGAGACTGGTGAACCACTCGATGACTAATCGGAATCTTCGGGATTCCTCCGCATTAACGAAGGGCCGTTTTCCGGTCACGTATGTATGCGCACCGTATTTAGATGAGCGCAGAAGTACCAGGGGCTATATAGTAGTCCCACTGTCAAACTCCTATGGCTAAGTGAAAGTGTTAAAGCAATATAGTCCGATTGCCTCGTTCGCTATGCTATCACCTCCTTAATGTGCCAAGATGTTGGATCAAGTGTGGATATGCATCTTTTGCAAACACCCCCACATTATATGCGTGGGGGCGGAAGTCGACGACTGCAAACTTTCAGGTTATATACATATATACATAAACGGCCGCATAGGAGACATCATAGTACTTTCGGGCAAAAGTATAAATACAGCCTTGATTAATTCAGAAACATATTGTTTGTACAATGGGACTGCATGTCACTGGAAAATAATATTCTTCGAGCACCGAGCCTCTATCAAACGAGCACCTTCAAGGACTTCTTCAAAGTAGTGCTCGGCAGCAACTCGGCCTGTAGCCGAACCCTGTGCTGCAACAGTGGTGGCCTCCATCTCCGCCTAGTATGTTTTGACACGGGTAAGGGCCATCCGCGCACCTTCTATGCACGCTGATCTCTTTACAGCATCGATGTGTGGCACATCTTCAAGGAATTGTTGCACTAAGCTAAAATAGCTACTCGGCCTTGGCCCTCTCAGCCACAGGTGATCCACAACGGACCTCATGGCAAGTCCGGACAACCTATGGAGCTCGTCCCAACCAGTCAATCACTCATTCAGCAACAACGGACGGACTGGAGCGTGAAACTGTGACCAAAACAGCTTTTCAACTTCGGGACCTTTCTGATCCTTGAAGTACTCGGCTACGTCAGCAGCACTTACAGCCAAATCCATGTACGCGTCCACAGAACTCGATAGCTAGTCCAGAGGAGCATATTTTGGATCACCGAACTTAGTCCGCAACAAGAAGGGCTTCCCAGAAACGATATCTGTAGCTTGATTCAGCTCCTCCTTCGTCGCTCTAATTTTGGAGCGGGCTTCCTTGGCAGCCACCCGAGCCTTCTCTAGGTCCATCGCCTTCGTCTGGTTTTCTTCTTCAAGAAGCCGGTAACGGTCAGCAGCATCTTTTAACTCCACGGCCATCTTGGCTATTTTTTCTTTGCTCTCGCAATGCACAGCCTGTTCGGCCCTTAACTCCTTGGCCGCCTTTAAAGCGGCCGCATTGCTACTCCTTGCTTGCTCCTTGGCTCGGGCAAGCTCCGCCCGAAGGGTCTCCACGGTGGCAGCTCCATATGCAGTCACAACATGTTAACAATACTGGCATCATGCTGCTCTTATTATGTGACGATTACCAGAAAAATCACTCACCCTGTGCCTCGTCAAGCCGCTTGTTAACAAGCACGATGTCGGCATATGCCGCATCCAGTTGCTGCTTTAGTTTGGCAAAACCATCAGTCCGGCTCACCACTGGAGCTTCAACTACCTGCACATAAAGGCGATCTGGTTATTACCCGGGACTATGATCCGATGTTTGCCGTCGTTCCTGACGACAACCAGATTCTCAGGGGCTACTATCTGCATGGGCATACCTAACGTATGTGGTACTGTTAAAGGCATATATTGTTTCACGTACCTCGAAGCCTTTCAGCAGATTCAGAAAAGCTTCGTGCAAACCGCTTTCAGCGGATGAAATCCTTTAAATTACCATACCCATTAGCGTACGATGCGCTTCCAAGACGATAGCTTGCCCCAGAAGATCCTTCAGCATGTCCGACCGCACACTGTACGGACCCTTGCTGTCGCTCCCCTCAGGAGCCGGATACTGGGGATGCCGGGCAGCCAAAGGGTTATCCTCTGGCCCTAGTGGATCCGGAGATACCCTTCGTGACGACACTTCAAGGTCGCCCACTTCTTGGGTTGGGGAGTCTGGGGGAGGCGTTTCGCTCTCCATCATCTCCGGAAGAAGATCCCCCGAAGATGAACTCTGTCGAGAAGGGCTGTGATCCGGACTACAATTTATAAGCATCGATTATTTTCTTCAGAAGTAAGATATGATATCTTCATTATTAAGTACTTTTTGATTACTTACAACTCGGTAGAGGGCTGATCCCCACGCGGACAATTGCGGCCGGAATACCCTTCGAGGCAGGACCCTCTGGGGGAGATTTCTTCTCCCGTTTGGAAACCTTAGTTTCCGGATCTTCAGAGGTAGTCCTCTTCCTTCCCCGGGGAGAACGAATGTTAGATTCTTCCCCTTGGTTATCCTCCCTCACGGAGGCGCTCATTCCCCCGATTGGAATAGATAGCGATGGAGTCCCTCTTTCGCCCTCTTTATTCCCCCCTTCATCTTCCTTTGAGGGCACTAGACAAGGTGCTGGCTCGAGCATCTTTTCCAGCACCGGATTGTCCAACCCCTCAGGAAGGGGAGCCGAACACCGGATCAGCTTCGCCTTTGTTATCCAGTCCTGGTCAAAGAGCAATTCTTCAGAATAATGTCATGATAAATAAAAGGACAGTGTGTTCGGCCATGGGATTACTTACTTGGGCAGTGGGGCGATTGCAGCTTAGGCCCACGTCCTCGGTGGTGTCCGGACAATCTGTTTGAGGTCCGAAGAATGATTTGTACATCTCCTCATGCGTCATGCCGATGAAATGCTGGATAGTGCGCGGTCCTTCCAGGTTGAATTCCCACATATGGAGGGGTCAACATTTGCAAGGCTGGACTCGATGAACCAGCATAACTTGCATTACCATAACCAGACTGAAATCTCCCTCGAAGAGATCTCGGATGCTACTCTGCAGTATTGGCACGTCCTTGGCTGGACCCCAGCTCAGCCCCCTGCTGATCCATGACATCAGTTGTGGTGGGGGGCCCGAGCGAAAGGCGGGGGCAGCTACCAATTTGGCACTTCGGGGAGCTGCGATGTAAAACCACTCCCGCTGCCACAATCCGGACACCTCTGGAAAGGAACCCTTTGGCCATGGAGCGTCAGCGATTTTGCTTATTAAAGCACCTCCACACACTGCATACTGCCCCTCGATCATCTTCGGCTTCACATCGAAGGTCTTGAGCCATAGGCCGAAGTGATGGGTAATGTGGAGGAAGGCCTCACATACAACAATAAATGACGAGATGTGAAGAAGGGAATCCGCGGCCAAATCATGAAAATCTAGCCCGTACTAGAACATAAGACCCCTAACAAAGGGATCTAGAGCGAGGCCTAGTCCTCGGAGGAAGTGGGAGACGATCACGACGCTCTCGTTGGGTTCGGGAGTAGGGACGACCTGCCCTCGGGCGGGCATCCTATGCGAAATTTCGGCGGTCACATATCTGGCCTCCCTCAACTTCTTCATGTCCTCCTCTGTGACAGAGGAAGGCATCCACTGGCCTTGAAGGCTAGATCCGGACATGATTGAAGGTCCGAAGCGTCTGACCTGAGCTTTGGGTGTTAGAACTCGAGGCGGGGGAAGGATTCGATTGAGCGCGGGAGGGGAAAAAGAAAAAGCCCCGTCCCTTGATAAAGAGGGTGAATATCAGGCGTCCCCCTCGTGGCCGTTTGAGACTTACCTAAGATCTAGGAGTCATACCAATAGGCATGGTTGGGTTACCCACGTTTGTACTGATGAGAATCCCGTGATAAGGGGAGTACGATCTCTGCTTTGACAAGACGTGTCAAGAAACGGCCTCGCATTATGTGCGGGGCTGGTTAAAGAAAAACAGTTCAAATAATGACCGGGCCGTGGCATGATGTCATGCCATCCAAACGTGTCAGCGGATTAGATTTGTGGAAATATTATTCTCTCTAAGGTGGTGCGTGAAACTTATTTTACAGGGTCGGACACTGTCCTTGCATTCAAAATCTTCCATGGCGTATTCGGAGGAGGAACCCGCCTTGGAATGCCAAAGACAACACTGCGCGCCGGACTCATCGTCATTGAAGCCTGGTTGAGGGGCTACTGAGAGAGTCCTGGATTAGGGGGTCTCCGGACAGCCGGACTATATCCTTCGGCCGGACTGTTGGAGTATGAAGATACGAGATTGAAGACTTCGTCCCGTGTTCGGATGGGACTTTACTTGGCGTGGAAGGCAAGCTAGGCAATACGGATATGTATATCTCCTCCTTTGCAACCGACCTTGTGTAACCCTAGCCCCCTCTGGTGCCTATATAAACCAGAGGGTTTTAGTCCGTAGGACAACAGACAATCATACCATAGGCTAGCTTCTAGGGTTTAGCCTCTCTGATCTCGTGGTAGATCTACTCTTGTAATACTCATATCATCAAGAACAATCAAGCAGGACGTAGGGTTTTACCTCTATCAAGAGGGCCCGAACCTGGGTAAAACATCATGTCCCCTGCCTCCTGTTACCATCCGCCTTAGGCGCACAGTTCGGGACCCCCTAGCCGAGATCCACTGGTTTTGACACCGACACCTGTATTTTACGCGTTGTTTTCAATGATGAGTAAATTACACTTGTATGTTAATACAGGTTTGAAATAAACCACAGCTCCCAAGCGTGGCCTTACCGTTTCATGCCGTCTCAGTTTCTCGAATGTGCTCATTGGTGTCCGATGATCCTGGCTTCCTGAATGAGCAGCGGGCGCTGCATCAGACCATCCGTAGGGCCCACGAGGCCCTCTCCGTTGTCCTTCGAGTTGTTGCCCTCGCCGTGGCGCCGAGCATTGTTAACATCATCAATGAACATGAGGATTCAGGAGATGACTTTATTTTGACTGGATGACACTAGGGACCCACTAGGGCCATAGCCGTACGTACGCAAGTGCCTCCTTATTATGTACAACTATATTTTTTTTTGCATTCTCCTGGTTTCCTGACATCACGGTCCCACACCATTGTCAACCTATGTAGTCAATATAAACGGGAGAATTGCACAAGGTGCAGCCGATAGCTGGGACCAAGCAGCTCGAGCAGTATTTGTGTTTTTGAGGCGTGAGCACTATAGAGTTTTTCTTGGCGATGATTTCGTTGTCATTCAGAGGACAGCAGGGTATTAACTGGGCGGGCTGTGGCCCGTCTAGCCCAGGCCAGATATCCAGCCCAGATACTAATTTTTTTCAAGATGAAAATGGCTAGCCCAGCTATACGTCTTTTTGAGGAATACCAAGGCAAGGTCAACTTGTTATTCTCCGCCCCGGTGGGCTGCAAATCTTTGCTAGGAGGGATGCATTAGGCTTAATAGGAAAATGGGCTTTAAAAAATAATAAATGGGATGTAATTATAAAAACTAGGCAGTAACTATAAAAAATGTACCAAACACGAAATTAGTTTATAAAATATTATTTATGAATTTTGAAAATCTTAAATTTTCATTGTTGTGCGTGCAATGTTTCGTAGGATTTTTACGTAATACAAATTTATATTTAATGTGACTAGAAATTTCAGGATAAAAATATTTCAGATTGCATCAAAATGTGGGAAATTTTATTGAATTATGTCTTCAACGGTTGGTTGAAATTATTAATCGTTGTCCTAGCTAGAAAATGGGCTATACTTTTAACAAACTGTAAATGGGCTGTTGTAAATTCCATTAGAATTCAAAAATGGGATGTACATTCTTACAAAACGCAAATGGGCTATAAGTTCTCTGCCACACACTTGTGGGCCTACTAAGTGATGCGTCCCCTAAAAAAATAAGTTGACGCGTATGCAAGGCTTTGTCAACTTATTATAGTCAACACACGGTTCTAGAAGCAGTGGCCGTTGGATGTCTATCCAACGGATGTCGTGCTTCTTCTTCAATCTCAGATATTCTTAGCTTCGGCCGCCCAAAAAATGATTCCTCCCCCTGACATCTGGGGCGCACCGTTTCGGAGGCTGGCCTGTGGGCCTACTAAGTTGGAGCATACCAAGGGCTTTGTCAACTTAGTCAATATAAATGATTCTAGCTTCAGTGACCGTACGATTTCCATCCAATGGCCGTAGTGCTTCTTCAACCTCTGGTCTTCTTGGTCCAGCCGCCCAAAGCAGCGCCGGTCGTGCCGCCTGCTCCTGCCTCCCGTGGCCGGCTGTGCTGCCGCGGAGGCACACCGCCCCCATACTACTCCCACCGCTGGCCAGGCCATCCCCCACTCACCCACACCGCCTGTTATTCTGCGGCGACAGCAGCCTCACACCGCAGCCGAACCAGTGAACCCTCGTACTCCTCTCCGCGCGGGCTTCCACTGCTGTGTCTTCCCCGGCTCCGCGTCGTCCCCTTCCTAGGCCTCGCTGTCATCCACCGCCCTGGTGCTCTCGGCGCGGCATGGTCAACATGGTCAACGACCGACTTCCATCGGAAGAGTACTGTGCGTGGAGAGGCTGACAGCTGGGTCCATGGCGGCCGCAAGGAAGTGCCTCCTTATTACACGCAAAATAATTATTCCTCCACCTGACAGCGAGGACCCACCGGACGGGCCACCTTATTTTGCGAAAAAAACGTTTCCCCCTAACTACTGGGACCCACCGGACGGGCCACCGTATTTTGCAAAAAACGTTCCCCCCGCTGTCAGCTCAGACCCACCGAAAGTGCCTCCTTATTACACAAAAAAAAATGAATACTCCCCCTGGATGCTAGGACCCACCTTGGTGGGAGGCTGACTTGTGGGCCTACTAAGTTGACGAGGATGGAGGGATTTGTCAACTTAGTCAATATGAACGATTCTAGCTCCAGTGACCGTATGATGTCCATCCAATGGCCGTAGTGCTTCTTCAACCTCTGGTCTTCTTGCTCCAGCCACCCAAAGTAGCGCCAGTCGTGCCGCCTGCTCCTGCCCCCCATGGCCGGCTATGCTGCCGCGGAGGCCTCACCGCCCCCTACTATTCCCACCGCTGGCCAGGCACTGCGGCAACGGCAGCCGCACACCGCAACCGAACGGGTGAACCCTCATACTCCTTTCCGCGTGGGCATCCATTGCCGCATCTTCACCGGCTCCGCGTCGTCCACCGCCCTGGTGCTCTTGGCGCGGCCTGGTCAACGTAGTCAAGGAATGACTTCCATTGGACGTGGACTGTACGTGGAGAGGTTGATAGCTAGGTCCATGGTGGCAGCAAGGAAGTACCTCCTTATTACGCGGAAAATAATGATTCCTCCACCTGACAGCAGGGACCCACCGGACGGGCCACCGTATTTCACGAAAAAACATTTACCCCTGACTGTTAGGACCCACCAGGTACACCTTCGCACGCAAGGAAGTGCGTCCGGGCAAAAAAACAATTCGCCCCTGACTGCTGGGACCCACCAACTACATCTTCGCACGCAAGGAAGTGCGTCCGGGCAAAAACAACCAAAACGATTCGCCCCCCTGACTGCTGGGACCCACCAGCTACATCTTCACAGGCAAGGGAGTGCCTGACAGTCAGGACCCACCTGGTTGAAGCATACGTAGCATTGTCATTCTGGTCGAGAACGTGTACGTACATATATACTGGTCAATGTAGAGGCGCGCACGTGTCATAGTAGAGGAGTGTGCGTGTCATAGTAGAGGCGCGCACGTAGCATGTACACGTACGTACAGCGGCCAGGGTGCAGGAAAGAAAATACAGCCACGTATATACATACGGGCATACGTACGGCGAGGGCTCGTGTACATGGCTAAGTCGGAATGGAGAAACAACATCATCGTTGTGTTCATGGGGAGGCAACGGAATGCATCGTGTTCATGGGGAGGCAACGGAATGCGTCGTGTTCATGGGGAGGGGTGTGGCATACCGCAAAACGGAGGAAACGAACCTCCTATGGTCGAAACAGGGGTCCAGTTGATTGGGAGGAGTGTGGCGTACTGCAAAACAGAGGAAACAGACCTCCTACGGTCGAAACGGGGGTCCTGTTGATCGGGAGGGGTGTGGCGTACCGCAAAACGAAGGAAACGGACCACCTACGGTCGAAACGGGGGTCCTGTTGATCGGGAGGGGTGTGGCGTACCGCAAAACGGACGAAACGGACCTCCTAGAGTTGAAACGGGGGTCCTGTTGATCGGGAGGGGTGTGGCGTACCGCAAAATAGACGAAACGGATCTCCTACGGTTGAAACGGGGGTCCTGTTCATCGGGAGGGGTGTGACGTACCGCAAAACAGGACTCCAAGGGATACTGTTCATCTCCACCATCGACCTCCTCCAGCCTCCACGGGCTCCTGTTCATCCAGCCTCCACCGCGCGCTACTCCACCAGCTACAGTTCAACCACCCCTCCACCGTGTACTATTCATCTAGCCCTCCACACCACGGGGTCCTGTTCAACCACCCCCCACGGGCATCCCTCCACCGTCTACTGTTCATCCAGCCCTCCACACCACAGGGTCCTGTTCATCCAGAGGCAACGCCACCGCTCACTGTTCGTCCACCCCCCCCGCAACGCTCACTGTTCATCCAATCGATCGGCTTTAGTTAGCAGCAGTAGTGAAGGAATCGCTCGATCGGGTTCAGTTAACAACCATTGATCGATCGCTCGGGTTCAGTAATGCGTAGCCTGCAGTGCAATTGCTCGGGTTCAGTTAGAGCCCAATGCCTCGCTCGGGTTCAGTTAGAGCCAACGCCTCGCACACACGCGCGTACGTGTATGAGAGAAACGCGCATCGCTTGGCGCCCGACCTCCCACCATAACCGGGAACTCCCTTAAATTTTCCTCCCCCTCACTTCTACCATGGTTTTTTCCGTCATGGACGGCCCAAAGAATGTCATGTAGATGCGTCTCCGGCCCGCCTTGGACGAAAAGCCCATTTTCTGTCATTATTTTTTGTCATAGAAGTAGGAGCCCACCACATCTATGATGATACCGGGTTTTGTCACAATTATTGTCATAGAAGTGTCATAGGTGTGATAGAAAAAAAATTTTGTTTGGCCCAAAATGTCACGGATGTGTATTTTTTGTAGTGTTGGACGTGGGCGTCTCCGCTTCCCCATGCTGCCTCGGCAACTACCTGCCTGACAAAAGGCTGGAACGGGCTACATTTTCCTTCATTGCTTTCCTTTATCTTGCTCCAGATCCCCTTTCTTGCCCTTCACTTCCACAGACTCCAGATCCACCCAGACCTTCGAGCTTGCCGTCAATGGCGCCCAAGAAAGCCCGGGCTACCCCTTCGCCATCCTGGTACAAGCCCGTGCTTGAGGCGCCGAACGTGTCGGATAAGAGCCTGGCCACCGTGCGCTTGATGATGGTGGAGGGTGGTGAGAAGAGAAAGACTATACTTCGAGCTGGCTCCGCCGAGCCTGAGGACTCTGGTAGCACCTTCTACCCCTTCTTCACGAGTAGCATCGTCACCGGGTTGGTCCCCCCTTCTCCGATTTCTTCTACTCCGTCCTCAGTCACTACAAGATCCATGCCCTTCATCTTCATCCCAACTCCGTCCTTCTTCTATCGATTTTTGCCTTCTACTGCGAGGCGTACGTCGGAGTGATGCTGTCCGTGGCGCTGCTGCGCCACTTCTTCTTTCTCCGGCTTAAGGAGGGCCCCTGCTCAGGGTGTGTTGGCTTCATCACGGCCAACAAGACCAATGCCATCTCGAAGTCCAGGAAGAAGGCCGAGGGCTTCAGGAGCAAATGGGTCCTGATGGACGCCAAGCGCATCCACCCCCGGCTGGTGCTGTCGTCAGAGATACCTGTGTCCCACGAGGGGTGGCTTCACGCAAAGCTCATCGACCCGTGGGCGACGCGGGTGCTAGAGAGGATGACTGCCGACCTGAAGCCCGGCGATTCGAGCACGACGAAGCTGATGGGGGCCATGATTGCCCAAGAATTCATGGCGCAACACGTGGCTCCCCTCCAGTCATGCCCGCACCCACTATGGAAACTTGGAGAAGGAGGGACGACCTCCGCCTGTGCCTGGAGCTCCTTTCCGACGAGGAATTGCACTCAACACTTCATTCCTTGGTCGGGGATTACCAAGGGTACCAGTCCGATGGCCTTGTTCCCCTGTACCGCCGCCCGGATGGGGCGGAGGTCGTCGCCGCTCTGCCAGCCTTCGATGAGCGTGGGCTTGTGCCGCCTGCGCCCACCGACATCCTGGTGGCGAAAACTCCGGTGGTCGTGTCTTCGGTTGAGTCTCGTGAGGAGGGTGAGGAGGAAGAAGAGGGAGAGGAGGAGCGTGACTCGGAGGCGACCCGCGAAGGGGCGGGGGAGACCTCCCCCTTACACAAGGCCGACATCCTCCACACCCTTCCTGATGATGATGATGAGGCCGATGTCCCCCCGGAGAGGGAGGAGCCACCCGTGGTTGGGGGCTTCTCGAGGCCCAAGGCCAGCCTCCAGAGGAGGTCGCCGGTCGATGTTCTGACGAGGGGCAGGTCGGCACTGATCTCCCGAGGTGACGCTCCTGCCCGACACCGCTTGGAGCTGCTTCCGGTCCGTCTGCTGCCCCCGCTTCCGCTCCTGGAGCCCGCACGCCTGCGCCTCAGGCTGCGAGGCTCTCAGGCTTCAGGCTTAAGAAGCGGAGGAACTACGCCGTGGTGGACCAGTAAGTGTTCTTGTCCTGTCTTGTTCTTGCCTCTGCTACTTATCCTTGACGCTTCTCTACTGCTTGATTAGGACATCGCCCGTGGCGAAAAAGAGGAAGGAGGAAGAGGCGGTGCTGCTCGGGACCAGATCGCCTATGGTAGCCACACCTTCTCCATGGACAAGGGCTGCGATGGCGCTCGCGCTTCTCCGGCTCGATCATCCTCGCAAGGCTTGGAAGAGCATCCTCGGGAGGAGTCAGCCCCCATGGCCCAGCTGGCTCCGGAGGTGCCAACGTCCGGCCCGGGTGCTGGGGTCCCCGAAGGGCATGAGCTTCTGGCCTCCCAGGCCATGGTGACGACGTCGACTCCTCCCCCTCCTGCCGCACCTCAATATCGGGTCCTTTCGCCTCCCCTGACATCCTGGAGCGCACTCTTTCTGCAATGACCCTGCTGCGAGAAGATCTTCGGGGCGCTGACCCCCGCCTGGTAGCCGTGCACCTGAAGCTGGTCTCTAGATGGCTTCACTAAGACGTGTCTGGTCGGGCGGCGCTGAGCCAGGCAGTGGAAACCTCCGATAAGGACAAGCAGGCCGACGCTCAGGCCGCGGCCGCTCGTGAGGTGGCACTAAAAGATGTTGGGGCCGCCCAGGATCGCTGCCAGTTGCTGGAGGCCGAATTGAAGACTCTGCGCAACGAGAGTGTTGAAGAAGCTCGTGGCCGCAAGGTGGAGGAGGAGAGGATGAAGGCCCGAGAGGATTCCGTTTGGGGTCGCGACATCGAGTTGGACCAGTTGGGGAAGGCGCAGGCCACGGAGTGCAGCCGGCTGGAGAAGCTGAAGCCGGAGATGGAAGCGGAGAAAGCCGAGCTTGATGCCAAGGCGAAGGTCCTGGCTGAGGACCGCACGGACTTCAAGCTCCTAGAGGAGAGGTCCCGCAAGGCGCCGCGGTCGCTCTACGAGAAGGGCTTGGAGGAGCCGCTGGCCACCACCGACGAGGACCCCACCCAGTGATAATCCCCAAGTGCAGGGAATCATCGTAGTAATTCCCAAAGGTGGAAGTGATAAGTATGGTGTGTCGAACCCACAAGGAGCTAAAGGTAAGATCAATATTCTCTCCACCCCTATCTGCCACTGATATGACTCTACGTACACCGAATGTTTGCTTCCAACTAGAAACGAGAAATAAACCTACGTTGTGGGTATGAAGAGGATAACTTTGGATGATATCTGAGAGCTAAAATATAAAAGTAGGTGCTGTTATCATAAAGTTAGAATATATTACTAAATATTATAAATAGCGAGTGTGGAATAATGATGGGTCGGTTTGTGGAATTGTCTTAGGGAATCGTTAACAAGACCGATACTCGTCATTGCAATTTCATATGAGGGAGAGGCATCAGCTAACATACTTTCTCTTCTTGGATCATATGCACTTGTGATTGGAACTCTAGCAAGCATCCGCAACTACTAAAGATCATTAAGGTAAAACCCAACCATAGCATTAAAGCATCAAATCCCCTTTATCCCATATGCAACAACCCCCTTACCCGGGTTTATGCTTCTGTCACTCAAGCAACCCACTCTAAGCGTATCATGAATGTATTGCAACACCCTACAGCGGGAATCCCTCATGCTTGCGCGACACGGAGGGCACAATAGGACAGCACCAAAAAAAACATACAACTCATACTAATCTAGATCATCAATCAACCCAAAGACAAAGGATATCTACTCAAAACATCATAGGATGGCAACACATCATTGGATCATAATACGTGGCATGAAGCACCATGTTCAAGTAGGGATTACAGCGGGGTGTGGGAGAGTGGACCGCGTAAAAGAGATGAGGGTGATGATGATGATGGTGATGTTGATGAAGACGATCACCGCAGCGATGATTCCCCTCTCGATGGCACTCATGTGCCACCAAGAGAGAGGAGGAGAGGTTCTCCCCCTTGTTCTTCCTCCTCCATGGCCTCCCCCTGGATGGGGAGATGTTCTCCCTCTAGTCCTTGGCCTTCATGTGATGATGGCCCCTCCGGGATCCTCCTCCATAGCCTCCAGTTATGATGGCCCCCTTCGGCAGGGTGCCAGAGAGGGCCTAGATTGATTTCTCGTGCCTGCAGAGGCTTGCGGCGGTGGAACTTCCGATCTAGGTTAATTTCTGGAGGTTTGGGTCTTTATAGGAGAGGTTGGTGTCGAGAATAAGTCAGGGGGCCCGGTAGTCCACGAGGCACAGGTGCACACCCAGGGGGTGGGCGCCCCCACCCTCGTGGGGCCCACGAGACTCCCCTCCGGTAGATTTTTGTTCCAGTATTTTTTATATTTTCCAGAAAAATTCTCCGTTGATTTTCATCGCATTCCGAGAACTTTTATTTCTGCACAAGAAATAACACCACAGTAGTTCAGTTGAAAACTGTGTCAGTCCGGTTTAGTTCTAATCAAATCATACAAAAATCATATAAAACTATTGTAAACATGGCATGAATACTTCATAAATTATGGATACGTTGGAGACGTATCAGCATCCCCAAGCATAATTCCTGCTTGTCCTCGAGTAGGTAAATGATAAAATAAATAATTTATGAAGTGTGAATGCTAGCAAGTGCATAGATTTGATCAATGATAGTTCCAATCACTTTTTCTAGCATCAGTATATATCATAACAGTAGCTCAACTCATAAAACTTCTCATGATCAAGTAAAAAGTTATTCAGATGTTAAAGTATAGATCATAAACTTTCTTGAGAACTAACAAACCGTGCTCTTAGTCATCAAACAATTGCAATTCATCTTATTTTCGGGAAGAGTCTATGTAAGAGCTTTGATTCAGCAAACTCCACCTACTCAACTATCATTTAATCTTTCACAATTGCTAATACTCATGTGATATTAATGGGTTCAAAGTTTTAATTGGACACAGAGAAAGATAGGGGCTTATAGTTTCGCCTCCCAACCTTTTACCTCAAGGGTAATGTCAACAATAATAATTTATGCAAACCTACATCCAAGTGGATATATATATCCAGATCGCTCCAACACAAAGTGCTTGCCAAAGGAAAAAGTGTAAAAAGTAAAGGTGATGATCATCGTGACCCGTGTATAAGGGTAGGAGATAAAAGTAAAAGATAGGCCCTTCGCAGAGGGAAGCAAAGGTTGTCATGCACTTTTATGGTTGAATGCACAAAATCTTAATGCAAACGAACGTCACTTTATATTACCACCTGTTATATGGACCTTTATTATGCGGTCCGTCGCTTTTACTTCTTCCACATCACAAGATCGTATAAAGCTTATTTTCTCCACACTAATGAATCATACATACTTATAGAGCATTTTTTATTGCTTGCAACGATGCCAACTTACTTGAAGGATCTTACTCAATCCATAGGTAGGTATGGTGGACTCTCATGACAAAACTGGTTTAAGGAATGTTTGGTAGCACAAGTAGTATCTCTACTTGGTGGAAATAATTTAGCTAGCATGAGAGGGAAAGGCAAGCTCAATGTAACACCTCGGATGTAATTTACCTTATATGTATCCCAACTCTTGCCGTTTCCGACGCTAAGTTATTTTATTTTCCTCGGGTTCGGGTTTTTGTCTTCGTGTGTTGTTGCCTTTGTCATGCATCTCATATCATGTCATCATGTGCATTGCATTTGCATACGTGTTCGTCTCATGTATCCGAGCATTTTCCCCGTTGCCCATTTTGCATTTCGGCGCTCCTATCTCCTCCGGTGCCCCTTTCTACCTCTTTTCGTGTGTGGGGGTTAAACATTTCCGGATTGGACCGAGACTTGTCATGTGGCCTTGGTTTACTACCGGTAGACCGCCTGTCAAGTTTCGTGCCATTTGGACTTCGTTTGATACTCCAACGGTTAACCGAGGGACCGAGAAAGCCTCGTTTGTGTTGCGGCCCAACACCCTTCCAATTTGGCCAAAACCCACCTAAACCCTCTCCATCATCTAGAACGTTCGATCACGATCGCGTGGCGCGCCGCCACCCGCAGCCACGTGGCCCGCTCGGCCCGCGGTGAGCCCTCGCAGCCCACCTCCGCCGCCACTCGCCCCGGGCGAGGCGCCCCTCACCGCGCTGCCCCGTCTCCTCCCCTGTGCCGACGAGCCTCCGCCCGGCGCCGCCGCCCGCCATCGACATCGCAGGCCGCTCCGGCCGCCGCACCACCGCCGCCTCTTCGCCGTACCACCACCGCGGCCGCGCCGGCCGCTCCGCCCGAGCGTCTCCAAGTCCGACGACCTCGGACTCCAACTCCGGAGATCATCGTTTTTCCGCGTTGCTACAGTGCCCGATCCGGATCCAGATCTGGAACCCTAACCTCGGTTGACTTTTGCCCTAACCCTAGTTTTTATGCATATTTCATTGCGTCATATCTCCGCAACCGTGCCTCCGATTTGCGCGTGTAGCATATCAAAATGTTCGCCTTAGAGGGTACATCATTTCATCTTCTTGCATCATTTTCATTTGAGCTCATCTTGATGCCCGGAATGCTGTTGGAAGAGGGCTATGTGATAAAATTGTCAGATATGTTTCATCAAATAGCTATTTGTCATTTTTGCCATGATTAATGTGTGCATGATATGCTCCTAAGCTCTTCATGAGTTTTGTTATATGCCATGCCATCTTTACAGAGGTGCTTACCATGTATTTTTGTGATATGTGTGGTGACTAGCACAAGCTTGCAAAGTAGCGTATTCGGTAATGCTGATTTCAGGGACTTAGAATTTCTCCAAGTCCTTGTCCTGATTTTGTCATTATGCCATATGTTCCTGTTGTTTCCAAGTGATCCGTGCCTCTTTTGAGGATGATCAGTAAGGCTGATTTGTTAACATTGTGGTGCTCTATCCATCCATGTCTTTGTTTGCATTTATGGAGCACCCTAGCTTAAGTCAATCAAGCTCTACTTTTTCTATTTCGTGATTCCTGGCAGATTGTTGACTTGTTAGCGATTTTGCAGAGGATGTTGTTATTGATCCGTGCATGCTATTTTGTTGTTCTTGCCATGTCTAGCTTCTATGCCATGTATTCTTGATGGGTGTATGCTTTGTTTGCCATGCCATGCTCTGTAGTGAGTGCATCGAGCTCGTAAACATGCCTACTCGTTAACAGATTTGCATGCTCCAGTTTTTCACCAAGTCTGTAATCTGATTATGTTTTTGCCATGTTCACATGCTTGCAATTGTATTTTCTGATCCCTTTTGGCTCAAAGTCACTAAGGTACTTTTGTTAAGTGCTTTGAGTAGCTTCATGTGATGCCTTGCTTTTCCATGTTAAGTTCCTGTAGCATGTAGTTTTCATGCTTTAAAGTGTGCTTGCTGATGTTAAATTCCAGACTTGTGTTAATTTCACTAAGTCTGAAACCTGTTATCATTTGCACTTTTGCCATGCTTGTTTGAACCTGTTAATGGATGAATTGGCCGTAGCTCAGTGTTCATCTTTTGTCAAGAATCTTGAGTGGACCCCTGCCATATATTTTTTTGTCATGTTTGAGTGTTGTAGTATATTTATCTTGATGCATTTAGATGGCTACATGCTGATTATCGCAGACCGGTGCCATATTTGTTTTGCTTGCCATTTCCAAACCGTGCATCCGATTCCGGTGTTCCTTATATTGATTTCAACCGAAATCACCTCATATTTCCAGTGGCACTCTTGGATTTCCAAGTTGAGGCCAGATTCAATCATTCCTTGTCAAATCTTGCATATGCATCACATATCGCATCCCGCATAGCATACCATGTTTGCATCATGTTGTTCGAGCATTGCACGTGGTTGATTGTTCCTTTTGCTTGTTTGTCTTGTTTGGATAGAGCCGGGAGACGAGTTCGCTAACGAGGAGCCCGTTGAGTTTGCTTACGAGGATCAAGTCAACTCTGACAACTTTGCAGGCAAGATGATCATACCCTCGAAATCACTTCTATCTTTGCTTGCTAGTTGCTCGCTCTTTTGCTATGCCTATGCTACGATACCTACCACTTGCTTATCATGCCTCCCAAATTGCCATGTCAAACCTCTAACCCACCATATCCTAGCAAACCGTTGATTGGCTATGTTACCGCTTTGCTCAGCCCCTCTTATAGCGTTGCTAGTTGCAAGTGAAGATTGGAGATCGTTCCTTGTTGGAACATTGTTTATTGTTGGGATATCACCATATTATCTTGTTAACTTAATGCATCTATATACTTGGTAAAGGGTGGAAGGCTCGGCCTTTTGCCTAGTGTTTTGTTCCACTCTTGCCGCCCTAGTTTCCGTCATATGGTGTTATGTTCCCGGATTTTGCGTTCCTTACGCGGTTGGGTTATAATGGCAACCCCTTGACAGTTCGCCTTGAATAAAACTCTTCCAGCAATGCCCAACTTTGGTTTTACCATTCGCCGCCTAGCCTCTTTTTCCCTTGGGTTCCACGGACTCAAGGGTCATCTTTATTTAAAACCCCGGGCCAGTGCTCCTCTGAGTGTTGGTCCAACCTGTCAGCTGCCGGTGGCCACCACGGGCAACTCTAGGCTGGCCTACCGGAACCTTGGACAATCCGGTGTGCCCTGAGAACGAGATATGTGCAGCTCCTATCGGGATTTGTTGGCACATTCGAGCGGTGTTGCTGGTTTAGTTTTACCATTGTCGAGGATGTCTTGTAACCGGGATTCCGAGCCTGATCGGGTCTTCCCGCTAGAAGGAATATCCTTCGTTGATCGTGAGAGCTTGTGATGGGCTAAGTGGGACACCCCTGCAAGGATTTGAACTTTCGAAAGTCGTGCCCGCGGTTATGGGCAGATGGGAATTTGTTAATGTCCGGTTGTAGATAACATGAAACTTAATTAAAATGAATCAACCACGTGTGTAACCGTGATGGTCTCTTCTCGGCGGAGTCCGGGAAGTGAACACAGTGTTGGAGTATTGCTTCACGTAGGTTGCTATAGGATCACTTCTTGATCATAGTTCTTCGTTCGTGCTTTGCCTTCTCTTCTCGCTCTCTTTTGCGAACAGGTTAGCCACCATATATGCTAGTCGCTTGCTGCAGCTCCACATATTACCTTGCCTTACCCATAAGCTTAAATAGTCTTGATCGCGAGGGTGCGAGATTGCTGAGTCCCCATGAATCACATATTACTTCCAAACCAGTTGCAGGGACCGATGATACCGTTCCAGATGATGAGCTTGAGCTCAAGTGGGAGTTCGACGAAGACTCTCGCTGTTACTATGTGTCTTTCCCTAATGATCAGTAGTGGTGCCCAGTTGGGGCGATCGGGGATCGTGTCGCATGTTGGGGTTGATCTTTTATTTTGGTACCGTAGTCGGACCATGAGTGTATTGGATGATTGTAATGTTATTCATGTATTTGTGTGACCTGGCGAGTGTAAGCCAACTATGTACCTTTTCCCCTATTATCTAGTTACATGGGTTGCTGTGAAGATTACCTTACTTGCGACATTGCTTTCAATGCGGTTATGCCTCTAAGTCGTGCTTCGACACGTAGGAGATATAGCCGCATCGAGGGCGTTACACTCAACATGTTGGATGATCCAAGACAATATAACATTTCAGATATAGGAAAACATAACCAATTAAGTTGTCTTCCTTGTCCAACATCAAACTTTTAGCATGTCTTATTTTAGTGAGTGCTCACAATTTCAAAAGATGTCCAAGATAGTATATTTCTATGTGAAATCTCTCTTCCTTCAATATTTTTTCATGAATTGTTCAAGTGAACAATTCTGTGTTTGCTAATTTTCAATAAGTTTACTACCTACACTTATTATGTGTGAAGTCATTACTCCCCATGTTGTAAGCATATGAAACATATATAAATTCAAATTTATGATATTCAATTCATTCAACCATTTACTCATAGGATATATGTGAAGCGCGTGAGTAAATGACAAACTACTCCAAAAAGATATAAGTGAAGAACACTGAGTAGTCAAATAATTAACTAACCATGCGAGGATTATTTTTTATTCAAGATTTCAGATCCAATGATTTTATTCAAACAGCAAATAAAATTGAAAATACGCTCCAAGTAAAACACATATCATGCGACGAATAAAAATATTGCTCCGAGTAAGGTATACCAATAGTTTTGAAGATGAAAGAGGGGATGCCTTCCGGGGCATCCCCAAGCTTAGGCACTTGAGTCTTTCTTGAATATTACCTTGGGGTGCCTTGGGCATCCCCAAGCTTAGGGTCTTTCTACTCCTTATTCTCCTCATATCGATATCTCACCCAAAGCTTGAAAACTTCAATCACACAAAACTTAACGGAACTTCATGAGATAGGTTAGTATGATAAAGAGTAAACCATTCACTTTGGTACTGTCAAAGACAAGGTTCATAATAGTTATCACACAATGCCTACTGTACCAAATCATTTCTAAAATTTATATTGAGAAATATAAGCCATAGAAACTAGAAAACAAGCAAACTATGCAATGAAAACAGAATCTGTCAGAAATAGAACAATTTGTAATGATCCGAACACCAAACATACTTCTGCTACTCCAAAAATTATTAAATAAATTGGTGGACGTGAGGAATTTGTCTATTGATCTTCTGAAAAAGAATCAACTCAATCGCACTCTTCTGTAAAAAATGACATCTAATCTCGTGAGCGCAAAGTTTCTGTTTTTTACAGCAAGATCACATTAACTTTCACCCAAGTCTTCCCGAAGGTCTTACTTGGCACTTTATTGAAACAAAATCTATAATACATGATTACTACAGTAGTTTAATCATGAAAACGCACAAAAATAGTAAGGGTGAATATTGGGTTGTCTCCCAACAAGCACTTTTATTTAATGCCTTTTAGCTAGGCACGATGATTTCAATGATGCTCACATAAAAGATAAGAACTGAAACATAAAGAGAGTATCATGAAGAATATGAATAGCATATTTAAATCTAACCCACTTACTATGCCTAGGGATTTTGTGAGCACATAATTTATAGGAACAAGAATAAACTAGCATAGGAAGGAAATACAAATATAACTTCAGAACTTTAGGCATATAGAGAGGAAACTTGATATTATTGCAACTCCTAAAAACATGTATTCCTCCCTCATAATAATTTTTAGTACCATCATGAATGATTTCAACAATATAACCATCACATAAAGCATTCTTTTCATGATCCACGAGCATAGAAATTTTACTACTCTCCACATAAGCAAAATTCTCCTCATTCGGAATAGTGGGAGAAAACTTCTTCTAAATCCACTTTAGATGATAGTATTATTAATGCTCCAAAATATATAAGTGAAGTTCAAGGAGAATTCTACAATTAATATAGTCTAACCAATATCCAAGCTCAAAATATAAAGTGAAGCACATGAAGCATTCTATAAAACCATACTCAAAAGATTTAAGTGAAGCACGAAGAGCAATTCTATAAGATCATACTTAAAAGATACAAGTGAAGCACACGAAGTATTATATAAATCAATAAAGGGCTATCTCATACTAGCATGGTTCTTAAAGGAAAAACAAAAACACAAAGGACACAAATTACGTGAACAAAACAAAAACCAAGGTATATCGATAATTGTTGAAGAAGAAAGATGGGATGCCAACCGGGGCATCCCCAAGCTTAGATGCTTGAGTATCCTTGAAATATTTACTTGGGGTGCCTTGGGAATCCCCAAGCTTGAGCTATTTCCTCTCGTTATTCTTCTCATATTGACAGCTCCTCGATCTTCGAACACTTCATCCACACAGAACTTTAACAAAAACTTTGTGAGATCCGTTAGTGTAATAAAGCAAATCACTACCTTTAGGTACTGTTGCAAGCTTATTACAATTTCATATTAGAACTATATCTATTGTATTCCAACTTCACGATGGTTCATACCTGTCACATCCCTAGTCTGGTATGACCTAGACTAGCTAGCCATTTGTGCATCATATTTAAATTCATTTAAATTTGAAATGAGGATTGGTGGAACCCTCAGAATCATTTTTGAAAATGACCCAAATAAAAATTTCTCCAAAAGGGTCCAAGAAAATGCTCATGTTGCTCTCTGAAAATATTGGACAGAGATAAAAATCAAAACAATATTTTTAGGAGCTCATGGATAATTATTTTGGCCATTTGGATTAATTCGATAATTATTTGCTTTGGATATATATTATTATATATATGAAATATGGTCCAAAAATTATGCCATTTATAAAGGAGCTCTGGAATAATATATCTAGCTCCTGCAAAAAAATTGGCATAAGGTAATAAGTTGATTTAGTATTTTGTTAAATCAAAACAAATGTCAGAAAAAAATAGAAAAAGGAAATAAAACAGGAAACCTCACCTGGGCTTCTGCCTGGCGCCTCTGGCCCAGCAGCAGCAGGCCGGCCCAGCCAGCAGGCGGCCCAGGCCGCCTCCTCCTCTGTCGTCTTCGTCCTCGACAGAGGGAGGGGAGCGTGCCCGGGCGCGCGCGCGCCACCGCGCCACGCCACCTCTCTCCCTGCCTGCCTGGCGCCCTTCTCGTCGCCCTCGATGCCCCGGACGACGCCATGCAGCCACCCCGACTCTCTCGCACTCTCCCTCGCCCTCCTTCCCTCCCCCTGCTCTCTCTCCCTCTCTCACCGAAGCACTGCCGCCGCCGCAGCTCACCACCGACGCGCTCCCCGCCGTTCCCTCGCCCCTCCGTAGAGTCCCCGAGCTCCGCCGCGACCCCCTCTTCCTCTCCACCGAGCCACGAGGTCCCGGACGCACTGCAACGCTGCCACCATCGCCGTTTCCGTCGCCGGCCACCGAAGATCGCCGCGGTCGATTCGCCGCCTCCGACGCCTCCCCGAGACCACCGAGCTGCTCATCGACCTCGCTGTGAGCTCCCCTTCCATTCCCCCTCCTCCCCGCGCTCGTTCCCGCACTCTAGCCGCCTTCTCACCGGAGCCGATTGCTCCTCGCCGCCGGCCATGGCGCTGCCGTGGCCAGGGTCACCCCAGCTTGCGCCCGAGCATGTTACCAAGTTCGCCGCCCTCCCAGGAGCCCACAGAGCCCTTCCGTTTCCCCTCTAGTGCACCGCAGCGCCGTGCTCGACCTCGGCCGAACTCCGGCGGCCACCTAGGTCGACGCCGGCGCCGATTCCGGCCGCCCCGACCCCAACCGACTCCACAGGAAGACGCGGCGCCCTTCCAGCTATCCGTAGAGCCCCTCCTCCGTCCGTTTGGTCGCCGGAGCAAGAAACCCGAAGGCCTCCGCCGCCTCGGCCTCGCCGGCGACTCTCCGCCGGCGGGTTAGGCCCTGTTGACCAGGGGTTTGACCCCCCTGGGTCGATGACAGGTGGGGCCAGCCCCTGTTAATTAGTTTAGTTTTGCTAATTTTTTTAGCCACTGACTCACTGACATGCGGGCCCGGCCCGGCTAATTAAACTAGGTTAGGTTTAAATTATATTAGGATTAGCCGTAGTCACTGACCAGTGGGCCCCACTGGTCAGGTTTGACCCGGACCAGCCCAGTTGACCGCTGACGTCGTGCTGACGTCATGCTGGCGCAATATATGATTTCTGGATTTAAATTAAATCAGGAAATTCCAGAAATTGTTTTAAACTTCAAAAATTCATAACAATTCAACCGTAGCTCAGATTAAAATAATTTATATATGAAAAATTATCAGAAAAATGCAATCTTTCCATCTGTACTAGTTTCATGCATGACAAACCAACTTATACATGCTGAATATGAGAAAACACATTATGGCATATTAAGAGACTTATTTGGAGTTGCATTTGAACCTTTTGGTTCAAATGGACTTCAATTCAAATTGAATACTAGTTGCATTAGCTCAAACAGCATCACATCTACATGCCATGTTCATGCATCATATTGTTGCATATGATTGTGTATTGATTGCCGGCACCGTTCCTTCTCGATAGGTCCTGCTCCGGAGCTGTTCCAGAGTACCTGTCTGTGAAGCAGTGCCTCCTCTGTTGATTTACCAGGCAAGCAAACCCCCTTGTTCATTTCGATAAAACCCTACTCTCTCGCTCCTGCTCTCAGTTATTGCATTAGGACAACAACGATTCATCTGCTACTTTGTGCTGCGGTAGTTGAACCCATTCCTCTGCATGACCTGTCATTGCCACAGTAAATAGTTGAAACCCACTAGCATGTGTAGGAGTTGATTGAAGCCATTGTTGTGTTCCTACCATGCTATGCCTGCTATTGCTTAGAGTTGTGTCAGGTCTGGTTCATTGGGAATGAATTGGAGTGTTACGATATGTTCTGATGCTGAGAGTGAAGTGTGTGAACACGATTTGGTAAAGGTAGCGGTGAGAGGCCATGTAGGAGTACATGGTGGGTTGTCTCACTGGAACCGTCCTTAAGCACTGAGTTCTATGTATGTTGTCCAATGACTCGATACTACCACACATTGGGTTCCGGTAACTCGACCCCTCTCGACTTATTAACCAACTTGATCTCTGTCCAGGAGTCGCAACTAGTTTCTGGTGTTTGTAGGTAGTGCTATTTTTCTACCAAGTGGCACCCGGCAGGGTGGGCTTGGGACAGACTAGGCACACGTGGCACGGTGTACCGAGTGGCACCCGGTTGGTGGGCTCGGGAACCCTGCTCACATCGTTTGGGGCCGTGAGCGACACCCCGGCCGGATCTCCTTGCGGATGGAACCCGAATAGGCGATAAACCTGGGCTAGAGTCTTGTGTGGTTAGTCAGGTCGTGGCCGACACCCTCGCCAGGCTTCCGCTTGAAGGTTGCCGAGATACATGACGTGTACATGGCGGTAAGTGGCGAGAGCGTGTGTGAAGAAGTACACCCCTGCAGGGTTAACATGATCTATTCGAATAGCCGGGTCCGCGGTTATGGACTTCTTGGATGCTTACATGGTACATAGACAACTTGAAGTGGATACTCTAAAATGCTCAAGACAAGTGTGAGTGCTATGGATGGCCTTCTCGTAGGGAGACGGGGATGAATCCATAGTAGTGTATTGTATGGTGATTAGTGGACTCGTGTACGTTGTTTCACCTCCAGAGTTTCTGGTAGTCGTAGAACAGGATAGCCACAGAGTCAAAGCTGGCTTGCTGCAACTAAACCCCACATTACCCTCTTGATACAAATGCATGTATGATAGGATCTGATGTAAGTCTTGCTGAGTACCTTTGTACTCATGTTGCTTCATTTATGTTTTTGCAGCGGAGACTTCGGTCTTACTAGTGTTCTCATGGACTTCGACTAGTAGCTAGTACCTCAGCTACGATCTTGATCGGATGTTGTAGATAGTCAGGCTCTTCAGCCTTTTTCATTTGTAGATGTCTGTACCCAGACATGTAATGCTTCCGCTTGTTGCTTGTATGCTCTGTATGATGGGTCTTGTGACCCCTGTTTGCAATAATGCTATGATGGCTCTTCTGAGCCTTTATCTATATGAGTTGTTGAGTTATGCTGTGATGCCATGTTGTACAGCACATACTTGCATGTTATGCGTACGTGTAATGTGTATTGCTATGTGTGGGATCTGACTATCTAGTTGTTTATTCTTAGTAGCCTCTCTTACCGGGAAATGTCTCCTAGTGCTTCCACTGAGCCCTGGTAGCTTGCTACTGCTCCGGAACACTTAGGCAGGCCGGCATGTGTCCTTCTTCGATCCTGTGTCTGTCCCTTCGGGGAAATGTCACGCGATGAATACCGGAGTCCTGCTAGCCCGCTACAGCCCGGTTCACCGGAGTCCTGTTAGCCCAGTGCTACAGCCTGGATTCACTCGCTGATGACCGACACGTTCGATGCTGGGTCATGGATGCCTGTCCCTGTAAGTTTGTGCCACTTTGGGTTTACGACTAGCCATGTCAGCCCGGGCTCTTTATCATATGGATGCTAGCGACACCATCATATACGTGTGCCAAAATGCGCAAACGGTCCCGGGCAAAGGTAAGGCGACACCCGTGGGGATACCGTGCGTGAGGCCGCAAAGTGATATGAGGTGTTACATGCTAGATCGATGTGGCATTGAGTCGGGGTCCTGACAGCGCTGGTATCAGAGCCTGACTGCCTGTAGGATTACCAAGCCAAACTGGTCGAAGTTGAGTCTAGAAATCTTTAGTTATGTAAGGGAATTGATTGTGGGAAGGAACGTAAGGCTCTTTTTACTCCTTATACCTCATGGCCTTCTGATCTGAGTCATCCTATCTTTCCTACGGGGTTAAGGAACTAGGCTTTCTCTTCCGTCTATCAGGATCACGTGTTACTACTCCGTAGTCCCATAGGATTGGTTGATCAGAGTCATATCCCAGTTTTGAGTATTTCCGGTGTAGTCTGTTTAGTATGATCTCAGAACCTTGAGTAATGCTGATGAGTATGTTACCACCCCATTTTTAGTAGGATGTCTCATTCTAAGCATTTTACTGCCGTTATGCTGCCGGAATTTCCCTAGGAGTTCGAGAGATACTAATTCCTTGTCCTACATTCTACATTCTATAGTTAATGTTGATTTCGTCCTTGGTTTCGTTCTCAGGATGTCATCAGCTAAGCGAAGTTCTATTGTTCGTAGCCAGAACCATGGAGATGGTAGGGATGAGGATCCTCCCGACCAGCCTTCGTTGACAGAGTTCATGTTTGAGATGGAGAGGAACAAGCATGAGTCTAACCGTTTGTTGGCACGTATCGAGGAGAACACCGCACGTCAGTCCAATAAGGTCTGCTACCATTCATGACTTCATTCGCTTGCACCCACCTACCTTTCATCATTCCATCGAGCCACTCGATGCAGATGACTGGCTCCGTAGCATCACTCATAAGCTGCGTTCCGCGAGCGTAGCTGAAGATGACAAGGTCACTTATGCCACATACCACCTGGAAGGTCCTGCTAGTCTTTGGTGGCAGAACTATGAGACTTTGCTTCCAGCCGGCCAGATTCCTACCTGGAAGGATTTCACTGAGGCTTTTCGCGAGCATCACATTCCTCAGGCCCTCCTTGATCGCAAGAGAGAAGAGTTCTGCAGTTTCACCCAGAGTAAGATGGCTGTTGATGCTTATAGCAGAGAGTTCGAGAACCTCGCCCGTTATGCCACAGAAGAAGTGTCCACGGACGCCAAGAAGCAGGCTAGGTTCCGGAAGGGTCTCAACCCCAAGTTGCGTCGTGATCTCCACCTGCATCATTGCGATACATTCCAAGCCCTTGTGAACAAGGCCATTAATGCAGAGACAGCTCAGCTCACTTACGAGGAGTCTCGTAAGCACACCCGTGATTTGGGATCTTCCTCCGGTTCTAGTTCTCAGAAGCGCCGGATTTGGGTTCCAAACTCCGCTCTTCCTTCCGGATATGCACCGAGGCCATCCTATGTGGTGCCTTCCCCAGCTCAGTCGTGTGTTCCACCCTTGCCTACTGGTAGACCGCTTGTCCAGTGCGGGTCCCCGTCCAACCTCAGGGACTTGCTTCACATGCGGGAAGCCAGGACACTATGCACGTGACTGCTCTCAGACTAGTTATGCTCCACCCCAGCCCGAGAAGACTGCTGGCTGTGTTAAGCCATCACGCAAGATGATCAGTGTCAAGTCAGCCCCCACTGAACGTGGACGTGTGCATCACGTCTCAGCCAAAGACGCTCATGATGATCCGGATGTCGTTCTTGGTACACTCCTTGTCAATTGTCACCCAGCATCAGTTCTATTCGATACTGGGGCATCTCACTCCTTCATTTCTGAAAGCTATGCTAACTTGCACGACATGTCATTTTGTGATATGCCAACTCCGCTAGTCATCCAAACTCCTGGATCTAAATGGCAAACCTCTAGTGTAAGCCATGGTAACGAAATCCTTGTTGACAGACTTGTATTCCTTGCCTCACTTGTAGCCCTCAAGTCCTCAGATATTAACATCATCTTGGGTATGGACTGGATGACAGCTCATCATGCCAAGATTGATTGTTACACAAGATCTGTTCAGCTTACACACCCGTCTGGCAAGATAGTCACCGTCTCCACTAGAGTTGCAAAGCGTCAGCTCTATTCTCTGAATGCCAGCCCTCTTCCAGACCTTGAAGATATCCCGGTAGTTCGTGACTTTCCAGATGTCTTTCCAGAGGAACTGCCAGGTGTTCCACCTGACAGAGATGTAGAGTTCGTCATAGATCTTATCCCAGGAACAGCTCCAATCTCCCGGAGACCTTACAAGATGGCACCCTTAGAACTAGCCGAGCTTAAGAAACAACTCGATGAGTCCTTGCAAAAGGGTTCATCCGTCCTAGTTCTTCTCCTTGGGCTTGCCCCGTCCTCTTCGTCAAGAAGAAAGACGGTACGGACCGGATGGTTGTAGATTATCGTCCCGTTAATTTGGTCACGATAAAGAACAAGTATCCGCTTCCCAGGATCAACGACCTGTATGATCAGCTCGCTGGATCCTCAGTCTTCTCCAAGATGGATTTAAGGTTAGGCTACCATCAAATCAAAATCAGAAACGGGGACATTCACAAGACAGCTTTTGTCACTCGTTATGGTCAGTACGAGTACACCGTCATGTCCTTCGGCCTAACCAACGCCCCAGCCACATTCTCCCGCCTGATGAACTCGATCTTCATGGAGTACTTAGATAAATTCGTCGTGGTTTACCTCGATGACATTCTTATTTACTCGAAGAACGAGGAGGAGCATGCCGAACATCTTAGACTTGTGTTAGAAAAACTCAGAGAGCACCGCCTTTATGCCAAGTTCTCCAAGTGTGAATTTTGGTTGTCAGAAGTGACCTACTTAGGCCACGTAATCTCTGGTAAGGGCATTGCTGTCAATCCCGAGAGAGTTCAAGCCGTTCTCGATTGGACTCCACCTGAGACTGTTAAACAAGTTAGGAGTTTCCTTGGTCTAGCCAGCTATTGTCGCCGCTTTGTTGAAAACTTCTCTAAAGTGGCCAAACCCCTCACGGAACTTCTCAAGAAAGATAAAAAGTTTGAGTGGTCCCCACAGTGTGAGTACAGTTTTCAGGAACTGAAAAGACGCCTGACTTCTGCTCCCATACTTGTGCCACCGGATTTCACTAAAGACTTTATTATCTACTGCGACGCCTCACGACAGGGACTAGGTTGCATTCTTATGCAGGATCGTCATGTGATTGCCTATGCATCTCGTCAGTTGCATCCACATGAGGAGAATTATCCTACACATGACCTAGAGCTTGCAGCCGTAGTCTATGCACTCAAGACCTGGCGACATTACCTTCTTGGTAAACGTTGCGAGATCTACACCGATCACCAGAGTCTCAAGTATATCTTCACCCAACCGGATCTGAACCTTAGGCAAAGACGTTGGTTGGAGTTGATCACAGATTATGATCTAGGGATTACCTACACCCCAGGCAAAGCCAATGTCATGGCTGATGCGCTAAGCCGTAAATCCTATTGCAACAATCTCATGTTGCAGCAAGGCCAACCACTTCTCCATGAGGAATTCTGTAAGCTTAATCTTCACATTGCTCCTCACGGATTTCTTTCTACCTTGGTGGCGAAACCTACCCTTGTGGACCTTATCATAGAAGCCCAGAAGCATGATACGGGGATTACCCGGATCAAGAGAAACATTAAGAAGGGAGTTGGTGGATGTTTCTCTATGGATGATCGTGGTGTTGTTTTCTTTGAGAATCGCTTGGTGGTTCCCAAGAAGCAACATCTTCGGCAGTTGATTCTTAAGGAGGCGCATGAATCTCCTCTCACAATTCATCCCGGTAGCACTAAGATGTATCAGGACCTACGCCAGAGGTTCTGGTGGACTAGGATGAAGAGAGAAATCGCTGAGTTCATTGCTAAATGTGACGTATGTCGTCGCGTTAAGGCAGAGCATCAAAGACCTGCTGGCACCCTTCAGCCTTTAGCTATTCCTGAATGGAAATGGGATAAAGTTGGTATGGACTTCATCACCGGCTTTCCCAGGACCAAGAGAGGGAATAATGCTATCTTCGTAGTCATTGATCGTCTCTCCAAAGTGGCTCACTTCCTTCCTGTTCGAGAGAGTATCACTGCTAGTCAGCTTGCTGACTTATATATTTCTCGAATAGTGTCACTTCATGGTGTTCCACTAGAGATCAATTCAGACCGTGGCAGTCTTTTCACTTCTCATTTCTGGGAGAGTTTCCAAACTGCCATGGGAACCCATCTTTCCTTCAGTACCGCTTTCCACCCTCAGTCGAGTGGTCAGGTGGAACGGGTCAATCAAATTCTCGAAGACATGCTCAGAGCTTGCGTTATCTCATTCGGTATGGATTGGGAGAAATGTCTTCCTTTCGCCGAGTTTGCTTATAACAATAGCTACCAATCCAGCCTCAAGAAAGCTCCTTTTGAGGTTCTCTATGGACGAAGATGTCGAACACCTTTGAACTGGTCAGAAACCGGTGAAAGACAATTCTTTGGACCGGACATGATCCAGGAGGCAGAAGAGCAAGTTCGCATCATTCGTGAGAATTTGAAAACAGCCCAATCTCGTCAAAAGAGTCAGTATGATCGTCATCATAAGGATATGACTTATGAAATTGGCGACCAGGCTTACCTTCGGGTTACTCCTTTGAAGGGTACCCATCGTTTCGGTATCAAGGGCAAGTTGGCTCCTCGTTACATTGGTCCTTTTCGCATTCTCGCTAAACGAGGAGAGGTTGCCTACCAGTTGGAACTACCCCCACATCTTTCTCGAGTTCATGATGTCTTCCACGTTTCTCAACTCAGGCGTTGCTTCTCGGATCCTATCCGTGGAGTGGACCACGAAACCCTTGATCTCCAAGATAACCTCACATACCGAGAGTACCCGGTTCGCATTCTTGATCAAGCAGAGCGTGTCACTCGACGTCAGAACATCAAGTTTCTCAAAGTTCAGTGGTCTCATCATTCCGAGAGAGAAGCTACTTGGGAGCGAGAAGATCGTCTTCGACTGGAGTACCCCACTTTTTTTCCGTCGACCCCTGAATCTCGAGACGAGATTCTTTCAAGTGGGGGCGAGTTGTCACATCCCTAGTCTGGTATGACCTAGACTAGCTAGCCATTTGTGCATCATATTTAAATTCATTTAAATTTGAAATGAGGATTGGTGGAACCCTCAGAATCATTTTTGAAAATGACCCAAATAAAAATTTCTCCAAAAGGGTCCAAGAAAATGCTCATGTTGCTCTCTGAAAATATTGGACAGAGATAAAAATCAAAACAATATTTTTAGGAGCTCATGGATAATTATTTTGGCCATTTGGATTAATTCGATAATTATTTGCTTTGGATATATATTATTATATATATGAAATATGGTCCAAAAATTATGCCATTTATAAAGGAGCTCTGGAATAATATATCTAGCTCCTGCAAAAAATTGGCATAAGGTAATAAGTTGATTTAGTATTTTGTTAAATCAAAACAAATGTCAGAAAAAATAGAAAAAGGAAATAAAACAGGAAACCTCACCTGGGCTTCTGCCTGGCGCCTCTGGCCCAGCAGCAGCAGGCCGGCCCAGCCAGCAGGCGGCCCAGGCCGCCTCCTCCTCTGTCG
This sequence comes from Triticum aestivum, assembly GCF_018294505.1. Taxonomy (NCBI): domain Eukaryota; kingdom Viridiplantae; phylum Streptophyta; class Magnoliopsida; order Poales; family Poaceae; genus Triticum; species Triticum aestivum. Next base: position 342,416,818 of record NC_057803.1, on the reverse strand, counting down.
TCTTCGTCCTCGACAGAGGGAGGGGAGCGTGCCCGGCGCGCGCGCGCGCCACCGCGCCACGCCACCTCCCTCCCTGCCTGCCTGGCGCCCTTCTCGTCGCTCTCGATGCCCCGGACGACGCCACGCAGCCACCCCGACTCTCTCGCACTCTCCCTCGCCCTCCTTCCCTCCCCCTGCTCTCTCTCCCTCTCTCACCGAAGCACTGCCGCCGCCGCAGCTCACCACCGACGCGCTCCCCGCCGTTCCCTCGCCCCTCCGTAGAGTCCCCGAGCTCCGCCGCGACCCCCTCTTCCTCTCCACCGAGCCACGAGGTCCCGGACGCGCTGCAACGCCGCCACCATCGCCGTTTCCGTCGCCGGCCACCGAAGATCGCCGCGGTCGATTCGCCGCCTCCGACGCCTCCCCGAGACCACCGAGCTGCTCATCGACCTCGCTGTGAGCTCCTCTTCCATTCCCCCTCCTCCCCGCGCTCGTTCCCGCACTCTAGCCGCCTTCTCACCGGAGCCGATTGCTCCTCGCCGCCGGCCATGGCGCTGCCGTGGCCAGGGTCACCCCAGCTTGCGCCCGAGCATGTTACCAAGTTCGCCGCCCTCCCAGGAGCCCACAGAGCCCTTCCGTTTCCCCTCTAGTGCACCGCAGCGCCGTGCTCGACCTCGGCCGAACTCCGGCGGCCACCTAGGTCGACGCCGGCGCCGATTCCGGCCGCCCCGACCCCAACCGACTCCACAGGAAGACGCGGCGCCCTTCCAGCTATCCGTAGAGCCCCTCCTCCGTCCGTTTGGTCGCCGGAGCAAGAAACCCGAAGGCCTCCGCCGCCTCGGCCTCGCCGGCGACTCTCCGCCGGCGGGTTAGGCCCTGTTGACCAGGGGTTTGACCCCCCTGGGTCGATGACAGGTGGGGCCAGCCCCTGTTAATTAGTTTAGTTTTGCTAATTTTTTTAGCCACTGACTCACTGACATGCGGGCCCGGCCCGGCTAATTAAACTAGGTTAGGTTTAAATTATATTAGGATTAGCCGTAGTCACTGACCAGTGGGCCCCACTGGTCAGGTTTGACCCGGACCAGCCCAGTTGACCGCTGACGTCGTGCTGACGTCATGCTGGCGCAATATATGATTTCTGGATTTAAATTAAATCAGGAAATTCCAGAAATTGTTTTAAACTTCAAAAATTCATAACAATTCAACCGTAGCTCAGATTAAAATAATTTATATATGAAAAATTATCAGAAAAATGCAATCTTTCCATCTGTACTAGTTTCATGCATGACAAACCAACTTATACATGCTGAATATGAGAAAACACATTATGGCATATTAAGAGACTTATTTTGGAGTTGCATTTGAACCTTTTGTTCAAATGGACTTCATTCAAATTGAATACTAGTTGCATTAGCTCAAACAGCATCACATCTACATGCCATGTTCATGCATCATATTGTTGCATATGATTGTGTATTGATTGCCGGCACCGTTCCTTCTCGATAGGTCCTGCTCCGGAGCTGTTCCAGAGTACCTGTCTGTGAAGCAGTGCCTCCTCTGTTGTTTTACCAGGCAAGCAAACCCCCTTGTTCATTTCGATAAAACCCTACTCTCTCGCTCCTGCTCTCAGTTATTGCATTAGGACAACAACGGTTCATCTGCTACTTTGTGCTGCGGTAGTTGAACCCATTCCTCTGCATGACCTGTCATTGCCACAGTAAATAGTTGAAACCCACTAGCATGTGTAGGAGTTGATTGAAGCCATTGTTGTGTTCCTACCATGCTATGCCTGCTATTGCTTAGAGTTGTGTCAGGTCTGGTTCATTGGGAATGAATTGGAGTGTTACGATATGTTCTGATGCTGAGAGTGAAGTGTGTGTGAACACGATTTGGTAAAGGTAGCGGTGAGAGGCCATGTAGGAGTACATGGTGGGTTGTCTCACTGGAACCGTCCTTAAGCACTGAGTTCTGTGTATGTTGTCCAATGACTCGATACTACCACACATTGGGTTCCGGTAACTCGACCCCTCTCGACTTATTAACCAACTTGGTCTCTGTCCAGGAGTCGCAACTAGTTTCTGGTGTTTGTAGGTAGTGCTATTTTTCTACCAAGTGGCACCCGGCAGGGTGGGCTTGGGACAGACTAGGCACACGTGGCACGGTGTACCGAGTGGCACCCGGTTGGTGGGCTCGGGAACCCTGCTCACATCGTTTGGGGCCGTGAGCGACACCCCGGCCGGATCTCCTTGCGGATGGAACCCGAATAGGCGATAAACCTGGGCTAGAGTCTTGTGTGGTTAGTCAGGTCGTGGCCGACACCCTCGCCAGGCTTCCGCTTGAAGGTTGCCGAGATACATGACGTGTACATGGCGGTAAGTGGCGAGAGCGTGTGTGAAGAAGTACACCCCTGCAGGGTTAACATGATCTATTCGAATAGCCGGGTCCGCGGTTATGGACTTCTTGGATGCTTACATGGTACATAGACAACTTGAAGTGGATACTCTAAAATGCTCAAGACAAGTGTGAGTGCTATGGATGGCCTTCTCGTAGGGAGACGGGGATGAATCCATAGTAGTGTATTGTATGGTGATTAGTGGACTCGTGTACGTTGTTTCACCTCAAGAGTTTCTGGTAGTCGTAGAACAGGATAGCCACAGAGTCAAAGCTGGCTTGCTGCAACTAAACCCCACATTACCCTCTTGATACAAATGCATGTATGCTAGGATCTGATGTAAGTCTTGCTGAGTACCTTTGTACTCATGTTGCTTCATTTATGTTTTTGCAGCGGAGACTTCGGTCTTACTAGTGTTCTCGTGGACTTCGACTAGTAGCTAGTACCTCAGCTACGATCTTGATCGGATGTTGTAGATAGTCAGGCTCTTCAGCCTTTTTCTTTTGTAGATGTCTGTACCCAGACATGTAATGCTTCCGCTTGTTGCTTGTATGCTCTGTATGATGGGTCTTGTGACCCCTGTTTGCAATAATTGCTATGACGGCTCTTCTGAGCCTTTATCTATATGAGTTGTTGAGTTATGCTGTGATGCCATGTTGTACAGCACATACTTGCATGTTATGCGTACGTGTAATGTGTATTGCTATGTGTGGGATCTGACTATCTAGTTGTTTATTCTTAGTAGCCTCTCTTACCGGGAAATGTCTCCTAGTGCTTCCACTGAGCCCTGGTAGCTTGCTACTGCTCCGGAACACTTAGGCAGGCCGGCATGTGTCCTTCTTCGATCCTGTGTCTGTCCCTTCGGGGAAATGTCACGCGATGAATACAGGAGTCCTGCTAGCCCGCTACAGCCCGGTTCACCGGAGTCCTGTTAGCCCAGTGCTACAACCTGGATTCACTCGCTGATGACCGACACGTTCGATGCTGGGTCATGAATGCCTGTCCCTGTAAGTTAGTGCCACTTTGGGTTTACGACTAGCCATGTCAGCCCGGGCTCTTTATCATATGGATGCTAGCGACACCATCATATACGTGTGCCAAAATGCGCAAACGGTCCCTGGCAAAGGTAAGGCGACACCCGTGGGGATACCGTGCGTGAGGCCGCAAAGCGATATGAGGTGTTACATGCTAGATCGATGTGGCATCGAGTCGGGGTCCTGACAATACCCCCGATACTAACCATAGATTCATCAAAATAAGCGAACAACTCATAGAAAACAGAATCTGTCAAAAACATGACAGTCTGTAGTAATCTGGAAGTTTAGTAAACTTTTGTAACCCCAAAAAATTCTAAAAAAATACGACAAGTTAATTTTTTTTACAGAAGTAATGTGCAAAAGCTTTCAGACCCATTTGACTTTCCAGTAAAAAATGTAAAATCACGTGCTACAGCCAAAGTTTCTGGTTTTGTACTGTACATAGTAAACAAGCAATCAAATCATCCTAAAACCGAAGCTTGGGACATTATTTTTATAATACAATGGAAATATACAAGGGGATAATTATTTTCAGAGAAGCTTCCATGAAAAATTTGACATTGTTTCCATGGGCATGAACACAAGTGCTCAAGCTCGACCCTCACTTCTTTGATGCATAATCTTCCAATCACTTCTCTTATTGGAAAAACTTTTTAGGCATGAGAGGCAAGTATTTTTTTGGTATTTTCATTCTTTTAATTGTTTTTGTATGTTTCACCCACAACTAAACAAAAACAAAAAAGGAAAAACAAAGTCTACTCAGTGAAGAAAGCAAACAAGCATACACAAGAATATCAACCCCACGCTATTGCTCCCCGGCAACGACGTCAGAAAAGAGCTCGATAATCCCCAAGTGCAGGGAATCATCGTAGCAATTCCCAAAGGTGGAAGTGATAAGTATGGAGTGTCGAACCCACAAGGAGCTAAAGGTAAGATCAATATTCTCTCCAGCCCTATCTGCCACTGATACGACTCTACGTACACTGAACGTTTGCTTCCAACTAGAAACGAGAAATAAAATTATGTTGTGGGTATGAAGAGGATAACTTTGCATGATATCAGAGAGCTAAAATATAAAAGTAGGTGATGTTATCATAAAGTTAGAATATATTACTAAATATTAAAAATAGGGAGTGTGGAATAATGATGGGTCGGCGTGCAGAATTGTCTTAGGCAATCGTTAACAAGACCGATAGTCGTCATTGCAATTTCGTATGAGGGAGAGGCATAAGCTAAAATACTTTCTCTTCTTGGATCATATGCACTTATGATTGGAACTCTAGCAAGCATCCGCAACTACTAAAGATCATTAAGGTAAAACCCAACCATAGCATTAAAGCATCAAGTCCCTGTTATCCCATACGCAACAACCCCCTTGCTCGGGTTTATGCTTCTGTCACTCAAGCAACCCACTATAAGCGAATCATGAACGTATTGCAACACCATACAACACGAATTCCTCATGCTTACGCGACATGGAGGGAACAATAGGACAGCACCAAAAAAACATACAACTCATACCAATCTAGATCATCAATCAACCCAAAGACAAAGCATATCTACTCAAAACATCATAGGATGGCAACACATCATTGGATCATAATATGTGGCACAAGGCACCATGTTCAAGTAGGGATTACAACGGGGTGTGGGAGAGTGGACCGCATAAAAGAGATGAGGGTGATGTTGATGAAGATGATCACCGCGGCGATGATCCCCTCTTGATGGCACTCTGGTGGCACCAAGAGAGAGGAGGAGAGGTTCTCCCCCTTGTGCTTCCTCCTCCATGGCCTCCCCCTGGGTGGGGAGAGGTTCTCCCTCTGGTCCTTGGCCTTCATGGTGATGATGTCCCCTCCGTGATCCTCCTCCATAGCCTCCGGTGATGATGGACCCCTCCGGCAGGGTGCCAGAGAGGGCCTATATTGATTTCTCGTGGCTACAGAGGCTTGCGGTGGAGGAACTTCCGACCTAGGTTAATTTCTGGAGGTTTGGGTATTTATAGGGGAGGTTGGCATCGAGAACAAGTCAGGGGGCCCCATGGGTAATCCACGAGGCACAGGGGCGCGCCCAGGGGGGTTGGGCACGCCCCCACCCTCGTGGGGCCCACGGGACTCCCCTCCGGTAGATTTTTGTTCTAGTATTTTTTATATATTCCATAAAAATTCTCTGTTGATTTTCATCGCATTCCGAGAACTTTTATTTCTGCACAGAAAACAACACCACGGTAGTTCTGCTGAAAACAACATCAGTCTGGGTTAGTTCTAATCAAATCATACCCAAATCATATAAAACTATTGCAAACATGGCATGAATACTTCATAAATTATGGATACGCTGGAGACATATCACCCAGCTGCTTCCTTATCTGGTCGAGGCGCTTGTGGAAGTCGTGAGCGGGGTCGGCCCCTTGGCGCAGGAAGAAGCCCGCATTCTTTCTTCAGCCACGTTGACGCGCGTCTTCAGCCACCTCCATCTTCGCAATTGCACTGCCCACATTGATGAGCTGCTGGAACCTATGGACGCCGAGCACTACGCAACTGCTGGCGAAGCCGTGAAGAGCCAGGTGGAGGCCCTGCTGAAGAGGTTTCGCGCCTTCGATCACGTGCCTTCAACTGGCGGTGCTACCGATCCTGCAACTTTGGCGGGTGGTTCAGGCGAGAGCAACGCTGCTACAGGAGAAGCATCCCTTGTGGCTGACGGCAGCGTCCGGGAATGACGAGATGACTTGCTGACGGCTCCTTTCCTGTTTAGTTTCTACAATACACACCATGCCTCGTGGAGGCGTTAAACTCACGTTTGGTTTCAGGAGAACAATATGTCTTGTAATATTTCCTTTGAAATTCTGTGATTTCCTTCCATTTGCTTTATGTTCTACGTCGGCAGGGCCCGACCCCGCGCATACCTCAGCTGCCATTGGGCCGTCTGGATCACCATGACGAACCAAGGAGTGAGGGGCTACGTGGTCAGTTAGGCTCCTGAGTCACGATGCTCAGGAGTCCCCCTTGACGTGCAAATAGCCTATAGAAAGGAGATCTGGGAGTAGGCCTAGTGTTCTACATCGGCAAGGCCCGACCCCGCACATACCTCAGCCGCCATTGGGCCGTCCGGATCACCAGGACGGACCAAGGAGTGAGGGCCTACGTGGTTAGTTAGGCTCCTGAGTCATGATGCTCAGGAGTCCCCCTTGACATTCAAACGACCTTCATACCTTGGCTCCGCTTGGGAGGGCGCGCGGCAACCAGGTCCGAGGGACCTGGCGGGGTGGTGTACGCTCGGGCGTGACCCGAGCGCAGCCCCCCTGCCAAGCCCCCTCGCGCGACTCTCCCAAGGGGAGGTGTTGCGATGAGGCCAGACACTGAGCTCGGAGGCTCCCTGAGGTTGATACGGCCGTGTGGCCACCCTAAGTTGTTTATCACCAGCGCGGAGCATAGCGCTTCCATGCTTGCATGGGCACAGCCGCTCCTCGGCAGTGTCGACTGCCAGCGCAGATCATGGTGCTTCCACTGGCACGTGGGAGGGGACTCCTTAGTGCGGAGAGCCCCCGGGGCGTGTACAGCCCCGCCCTAACACGTGGCTTGCATGGTAGGGCTAGATGAGGTGTGTTTGGGCACACGCGGGCCAGCACGGGACTCACGAGGCCCTACCTCAAGGCGGGTTGCGCCTGGTCTTGGTTCTTGTTGACTGCGGTGGTCCTGCGAGATGGTTAGACAACCTGCACCGATCGAATCTCCTGAGGTTATCGCACGAGAAGGCCAAGCACCAACGACCTAGGAGGTGACGAGCGGGGCCGTCCCGCCAGACAGAGCTCAGTCGTTGGATTTATCGACGCTGCAGGTACGGACCCGAGCACAAACGCCTTGCCTAGCCTTCTTATGCGAAGGATCCTGAAGAAAGATGATCGACGCGCGGCTCCTGCAGTGGGCGGCAATCAAGAAGGTAGTGACGATAGGTAGCTTATGCATGGAAAGCAAACTAGCTGAGGTAAATGCAAGAACGATACATGCCACTGGGTCAGACCCGAGAGGCCTGGGGAAGGTGCAGCCCGAGGGGCGCTCCCAGCTGAATGAACTTGGAAAATGTCACCTGGTTTGGTTGTCGAAGGAGTGTTGGGGTAGCTGAAGGCGTGCGCTGAGAAGTCGCTCCTCATGAGCTGTCGAGACCCCAAGCCTCGGGAGGCTCTGGTGGCTCTGGTGGCCTCCTGAGGACCGTCTCTATATCCGCCAGGACCGCGTGATGCCTGGCTTCCTGGGTCACCAAGATGCTCCATAGATTGTGCTAGAAGGCAGCTGCGGCGCTTGGCAGGCCGAATGGCATGTGCACATAGCTATGAGGTGGACCCTCACACCGACAAGCACGCGAAGGCCAGAAGCGCTCCTGAGACACGGCCCTGTTGAGCCCTGAGATGTCGACACAGACGCGCAGTTCACCACCCTCGCTTGGGTGGGGAGCTACACCAGGTGGGCGGTGGTCGCCGCGTATTGCCCTTGCTTCCTGAAGCTCCTGAGTGGTCTTGACGATGAACTCCTGAGCGCTGGGTGCTCCTTGCCCGGTGCCCTCTCGAGGGAAACGTGCCGCGAAGCACGCCTCCACGTGGTGCCCGAGCGCCTCCCTCGTGATCTTAGCTAGGTCTGAGGCCCTCCAGAAGAGAGCCCCTGAGCCCTGCCCGAGGAGCGCGCTGAGCGCGCCTTCCTATGCGAGGGAGGGAGGCGCCCTAGGCCCGGGCGCTGATCCTGAGGTGGCGACGCCAGAGGTGCCGCTCCCTTGAGGCCCAGTGCAGAGTAGATGCTTCTTCTTCTTGGGGTTCGCCTCAGGAGGGTACTGCACACACGCGCTGTCAGGGTCTTCGACTGCTGTGGCTTGGAAGGCGCGCTCGAGGGAGCACACCGTGTCTCTTTCTTCGCAGGGGACTGTGATGATTCCGCCGCTTCCCGGCATCTTGAGGACGTTGTAGCCATGGTGGGTGACTGCCATGAATTTGGCTAGCGCTGGATACCCAAGGATGGCATTGTACGATAGGCGGATGTGGGCGACATCGAAGTCGACGACCTCGGTGTGGTAGTTGTCGCACTGACCAAAGGTGATAGGGAGGCGAACTTGCCCTATCGGGGTGGTGGAGCCGTCAGTCACTCCTGAGAAGGGCTTGGTGGGCTGAAGCTGATCGTATGGCACTTGAAGGCTGTCGAACGTCTGGACGGACAGGACATTGAGCCCTACGCCGCCATCGATGAGGGTCTTGGTGACTTGGACATTGCTGATGATGGGTGAACAGAGCATCGGGAGGACACTGGCGGTTGCCGCCCATTTGAGTTGGTCCGCCGAGCTAAAGGTGATGGCGTACTTGGACCATCTGAGCGGGCGCGTGGCCTCGAGCTTGGGGAGGGCTGCATTCACCTCGCGAGAGAACTGCTTGAAGGTGTGTTGGGAAGTCGGAGCCTGAGCACCACCCAAGATGCAAGCGATGGTGCACGGCTCCTGGAAGCCCCCAGCCCCTTCGTCCTGTTGGTGGTCGTCGTTCCTCCTTGGTGGTGGCGGCAGCGGAGGGAGGCCAGGATTGCCCTGAGGCTGGTCCCTCCAGGCGCCCTCATGAGGCTGGTCCTGCCAGCGGTCCTTGCGAGGCTGGTTGCGCCACTCCTGGCGGGGCCCGCAGTCATCCCAACGTCCTCCACCTCGTCCACTTCCTTGGTCGTAGCGCTGGTCGCTGCGCTCGGGGCGTCGACCGAAGCGTCCATCTCGAATGGCCCAGAGCTCTTGACAATCGTTGGTGTTGTGGTTGCGCACGTTGTGGAAGGCGCAGAACGTATGACTGCCCTTGGACAACTTGGGGAGGTCCGGTCCGTGCTTTGTGTCTGGCTCTGCCGCGAGTACGGCCACTCCTTTGCGCTTCACGTCCTTGACCTTGGCATTCTTCTCCTCTGGATCTGCTGCAGGGAGCTCGAGGAAGGAGAGACGCCCCTCCTCAGCTCTTGCAAACTTGGTTGCTATGTTGAACATCTCCAAAGTCGTGCACAACTCCTCATGGATGGCGAGCTCCTCCTTCATATTGATGTCACATATGCCATCGGAAAATGCTGAGATGATGGCCTCGTCCGTCACCTTGGGGATCTTGAGACGCACGTTGTTGAAGCGCTAGATGTACTTCTGCAGTGTCTCTCCTGGCTGTTGCTTGATGCGGCGCAGGTCACCCGCGGCCAGAGGTCGGCCACGTGTGCCCTGGAAGTTGGAAACGAAGCGGTTGCAAATCTCACCCCAGGAGGAGATCGAGCCTGGAGGCAGGTTCAGGAGAAACAAGCGGGTACCGTCCTTGAGAGCCATGGGAAACAAGTTCGACATGACCTTTTCGTTGTTGTTGGCCGCCTCGATGCTCAACTCGTAAAGCTGGAGGAACTTTGCAGGGTCAAGGGTGCCATCATAGCGTGGAGGCAGGTCCGGCTTGAACTTGCCTAGCTAGACGACGCTACACAGCTCGGCAACGAGAGCCCGGCAGCCTGCAGGGGCAGAGCCTGCCCTTGATGCCCACACACCGCCGCCACAGGCGGCACGCGGTCTTGTCGTGGCGCCAGGAGCGCTGGAGCATTTTCTTGCGACCGGGGAACATCTCGGCAGCTTCCTTCTTCGTGGGCGGGCACACGGCATGGTGGATCACGCAGCAGGACCGCACGTCTTGGGGTGAGGACGCCATCTTGACGTGGAGGAGGCGGAGGCGCTTCATGAGCCGTGTGTCTCTGCGAGAGGCGCCTTCTTGGTGCGGAGGAGGCGGAGGCGCTCCGTGAGCTACATCGCCAGCAACTGGAGGTGGGCGAGGCAGCGAGAGGGATGGTGCAGGAGAGCCTCCAGCGGTGCTGACGAGCTTGGCGATGCGGTCCAACCAGTCCTAGTAGAGGTCGTTGACCGGGCGGTAATGCAGGAGCTCGTGTGCCATGAGCAGCGCGGCCTGTGCATCTGTTGGTGGACGGCGAGCATGAGAGGACGAACCGACCGGAGTCAGCGACGGGGTGGCGGTGCGGCCGTACAGCCGCACAGAGGGGTGCAGTGAGGAGGCGTGCTACTTGCTTGCCACCGGGCCGGTGGCGGCGTTGGCAACAGGGGACGGAGAACGACGAGGATGCCTGCCGGCAGGGGCCGTCTATGTGACACGAGTGACGAGGGAGGCCCGGTGCTTGGCGCGCGTCCGACATGGGTGTGGTGGAGCGAAGGGACGCGGATCAGCGACAGGAAAGCTTCAGCACACCCCTACCTGGCACGCCAAATGTCGGATTTCGGGTTCCGGCAAAACCCTTGAGGTTCGAACACTAGGGTGTGCACGAAGATCTCTCCCCTCTAGCTCTCGCCCTCATCACAATCTCAAGTCTTAGTGCGTCGAACTCGCAGAACAAAGGGATACAAGATTTATACTGGTTTGGGCCACCGTTGCGGATGAACAGTTACAAGGGGAAGAACGGCCTCCTGAGGAGAGGTGTTCTTGTGCTTGGAGAGCTTGTGTGGTGTCTGGTGGTCCGAATGATCCTCTCCCCTCCGCTAAGGTGGTGGATAGTCCTATTTATTGAGGCCCTGGTCCTCCTCCCAAATATTGAGCAGGAAGGGATCCCAGAATGGGCAAGTTTGAAGGGGGACAGCTAGTACAAGTTATCCTGACAAAAGTAGTCTTCGCCTGGCAAATGCTATGGTGGTGACGTCGTCTTGGGCTCCACGGTGACCTCCGTCCAGCCGTCCTGCTGGTCTTGGTCTTGTTGCACCAATATGGAAACCTTTGCTTGATGCCTTAGGACTCCGCGCCTGAGCTTGCCTCTTTAGCACCAAAGAGGAAACGAGGACACTGTGTGCTGGCGCAAGCCTGGCCTTGGTCGTCATGGCTTACGTCACGGGGACCCCGCGAGGTCTCTCTTGCCATGATCTCTCTGCCCCTTGCGAGCCAGTCTGGTGAGGCTGCCCCCGAGGAGGTCTTGCATCGTCCGCATTGCGAGGCTTGGCCCCTCGCGATGGTCTTGAGTGCTTGCTGGTGAAGATGGGCCACATAGGGCCACTGGTGGAGCCACGCCGTGGGCCGCAGGCAGGCAAGTCTGGGGACCCCCATTCTCAGAATGCCGACGGCTAACTCCGGTCGCCTTGTCGTCCCACGCTCATCGCGCACCGACGAACACGCAGGCCGCGCTGTTCATGGCACACAAGCTCCTGCTTTACCGCCCGACCGACGACCTCTACAAAGACTGGCTGGACCACATCGTCGAGCTCGTCAGTGCCGCTGGGGGCTCTCCCGCACCGTCTCTCTCGCTGCCTTGCCCACCTCCAGTAGCGGGCGATGTAGCCCATGGAGCGCCTCCACCACCTCCGCATCAAGACGGCGCCCTCGCACCAAGGCGCGCACCCCCCCGGTGCGACCCACCGCGTAGGGCGCCCACGCGCGAAGGAGGAAGCTGCCAAGAAGTCCCTCGGCCGCAAGAAAATGCTCCCGCGCTCCCAGCACCACCACGTCAGGATCGCGCACCGCTTGCGGCGGTGGCGCGTGGGTACCAAGACCAGGCTCTGCCTCCTCGACGAGCTCCGGTGACCACGGCCAGCTGCCGCGCCTTCACTCCCGAGCTGCGCAGCATCGTCTGGCCCGGCAAGTTCAAGCCTGACCTGCCTCCGCGCTACGACAGCACCCCTGACTCTGCTGAGTTCTTGCAGCTCTATCAGCTGAGCATTGAGGCGGCGAACGACGACGAGAAGGTAATGGAGAACTGGTTGCCCATGTATCTCAAGGATGGCGCGCGCTCGTGGCTCCTGAACCGTCCTACGGATCGATCTCCTCCTGGGGCGAGATGCACGAGCGCTTCGTCGCCAACTTCCAAGGCACTCGCAACCGCCCGCTTGCCGGTGGTGACTTGCGGCGCATCAAGCAGCAGCCAGGGGAAACCCTACAGAAGTACATCCAATGCTTCAACAACGTTCACCTCAAGATCCCCAAGGTGACGGACGAGGCCATCATCTCAGCATTCTCCGATGGCGTCCGCGATGTGAAGATGAAGGAGGAGCTTGCCATACACGAAGACCTGTGCATAGCTCTGGAGATGTTCAACATGGCGACCAAGTGCGCAAGGGCTGAGGAAGGACGCCTCTCCCTCCTAGAGCTTCCAGCAGCCGAACCAAAAGACAAGAAGGCCAAGACAAAGGACGTGAAGCACAAGGGGGCTGCGGTGCTCGTGGCGGAGCTGAAGATGAAGTGCGGCTGTGACCATCCCGAGTCATCCAAGGCCAACTGCCTGTTCTGCGCCTTCCACAATGTGCACAGCCACAACACTAACGACTGCAAGGAGCTCAGGGCCATCCGCGACGGGCGCTTCGGTCAACGCCCCGAGCGCAACGACCGAGGCTACGGCCGTGGAGGAGGATGAAGTGGAGGACTCTGGGACGACCGCAGCCCCCGCCAGGAGTGGCGCGACCGACCTCGTGAGGACCGCTGGCAGGACCAGCCTCGCGAGGGCGCCTGGAGAGACCAGCCTCGTGAGGACCACCCTCAGGGCAATGTTGGCCTCCCTCCGCTGCCGCCACCACCAAGAAGGAATGACGACCATCATTAGGACGAGGGGGATAGGGGCTTCCAGGAGCCTCGCGCCATCGCTTGCATCTTGGGTGGCGCTCAGGCCCCAACCTCTCACCACATCTTCAAGCAGTTTGCTCGCGAGGTGAATGCAGCCCTCCCCAGGCTCGAGGCTACATGTCTGCTCATGTGGTCCAAGTGCACCATCACCTTCAGCTCGTCCGACCAGCTCAAGTGCGCGGCAACTGCCGGCGCCCTCCCGATGCTTTGCTCGCCTGTCATCAGCAACGTCCTTGTCACCAAGACCCTCATTGATGGTGGAGCAGGACTCAATGATCTTTCCATCGAGACGTTTGACCGTCTCCATGTGCCATACGATCAGCTGGAACCCACCAGGCCCTTCTTAGGAGTGAATGACGGCTCCAGCACCTCGATAGGGCAGATCCGCCTCCCTGTCACCTTTGGCCAGTGCGACAACAACCACACCGATCTCATCGACTTCGACATCGCCCACATCTGTCTGCTGTGCCATCCTTGGATATCTAGCCTTGGCCAAGTTCATGGTGGTGACCCACCATGGCTACAATGTCCTCAAGATGCCAGTAAGCCACGGCATCATCTCGGTCACCTACGAGGAGAAGGACGCGGTGTGCTCCCTTGAGCGCGCCTACCAGGCTGCGGCTGTCGAAGACCCAGACAACGAAGGCGCCATCTATCCTCCTGAGGCAATCCCCAAGAAGAAGAAGTAGTTGCTCCTCCAAGGGCCTCAGGAGAGCGGTATCTCCAGTGGAACCACCTCAAGACTAGCGCCCATGGATGGGGCGCCTCCCTCCCTTGCATAGGAAGGCGTGCCCGGCGACCTCCTTTGGCTGGGCTCGGGGGCTCTCTTATGGAGGGCCTCAGACTTAGCCGACATCACAAGGGAGGCTCTCGGGCACCACGTGGAGGCGTGCTTCGCCGCATGTTTCCCCCAGGAGAGCCCAAGGCGTGGAGTGCCAGGCGCTCAAGAGTTCATCACCGAGACCACCAAGGATCTTCAAGAGGCAAGAGCCATGCGCGGTGACCGCCGCCCACCACCTGGCGCAGCTCCTTGTCCTGGGAAGGACGACGAGCTGCGCATCTGCGTCGACATTCCAGAGCTTAACATGGCCGCATCTCAGGGGCGCTTCTAGGCATCGAGCATTGGTCAGTGCGGAGGCCACCCACACAGCTATGTTCGCATGCCCTTCGGCCTGCCGAACGCAGCTGTCGCCTTCAACTGGCTTACGCAAGGCGCCCTAGCGGCTCACGAGGCCAGACACCAGGCCGTCCTAGGGGAGGAGGAGTCGGTACCTCCAGGGTCCCCTGGGAACCAGCCGCGGGACGACTCGTGAGGAGCGACTTCTTCAACGCGCATCTTCAGCTACTTCGACATCTCTCCAGTGACAACACCAGGTGACATTTTCCAGTTTGTTTAGTTGGGGGCGCCCCTCGGGCTGCATCATCCCCATGTCGCATGGGCCTGTCCTTCCGGCGCCTATCCTTTTTGCATCCCTAGTTTACCTTGTTGGGGGCGCCCTCAGGCTGGATCATCCCCAAGTCTTGCATCTATTCGAACTAATTTGCCTCCTTACATGAGTTCCTTTGTGATTATCGCCCGCCCGATCATTACTCATCAAGGCCTCCTGTGTTGCTGATCGGCCACTTACTCACCCCGCAACGGGGGTTCCACATGCTGGCACGACGCTTGTGCTCAAGTCCGTCCCTGCAATGCTGATAAATCTGTGCGATCAAGCTCTAGCTCGCGGCCCGCCCCGCACACATCACCTCACTAGATCCGCAATGCCTTCATCTTCTTGTGGAAGGGTCAATGGCAGGATGGCAAACGCGGCTATGGGCTGCACTCTCTCCTCACGCTAACCCACAGGAATCTCTGGAGCCCAGCTACAGTTGGCCTAGCCAGCTGCTCTCTTTCATGCACTTCGCTTGCGCGTTAAAGGGAGGGCTCCTAAGCATCGCCCCTCAGGAGCTCTTACTGACTCTCTAGCCCTCAACCCCTGGACTTGACCACAGCATCGCGACCTGGCATACCAGCGGCGGCTTAGCCTCGCTCGAGGGTAGGGACCCGAGGACGCAGAGCACCTAGAAGAGCATGAAAAGGGGAAGTTGGCGCGGGTCTAACCTAGTAGTGTCACCATCATTGACGACAAAAATCAAGGGCTGTGCAAGGAATCGCACAAGGCTCGCTAAGACAAGTCACACATTGAAGTTGGCCCTGCACCACGGCTCGGGATTTTCGACTCTTGCGGCCTTGCTCCGGCAATGCCGCCTACCTTTTCTGCCTCTAGGAAGCTGCTTGCATGCCAAGGGGGACCTCCTGAGCATCGCGCCTCAGGGGCTCTTACCAGACCTTGGGCTGCTCACCTCCTGGCCTTGACCACGGAATCGCAACCTGGCATACCAGCGACGACTGAAGCCTGCCTGGGGACTGGGACCTGTCGGCGTTGAGCACTAAGCTACCGCGAGAACGAAAAATCGGCAATGCCATAGCAAGACACGCAACCGTGAATTTCATAATCAAAATGACATTGATACAAAAGCACTACATATTCTTTACACACCCCCATGGGGTTCATCTCAATTCCTTGCAGGGAACCCAAAAATAGGTTTCCAGGAGTCATATCTACAGATGTCGCCGCCGGCGCTATCATCAATAGTGGACCAAGAGAGGCCGATGCCAACCCCATCCAGATTAACGATGACGACGAGCGGATGTCGCTATTGCGCTCCGGCACGGCGAGAGCTCAAGGGCATGTAGCTATCATCGCTCGTATCTGGAGTCTCGTCAGGCTCAGGAGAGTCGCTGGACTCCCAGGCGCCGTCGTTGCTGCTGGAGGAGCTGTCGGCAGGGCCAAGGGCGGGCCCAGCGCCTGCCGCTGCACCGTCCTGGCAACCCCCTGCAGGGCAGCACTGCAGGCGGCCGCCTTCCTCATCGAAGACTTGAAGAACAACATGGAGGTGCCGTCGTACTCGAAATGGATGGCAAGAGCCCCCACCATGCGGCAGATGCAGACAACCTCTCTCCATCCACGAGTCATGAAGATCTTCCCCGCAGAAACGACCTGCCCCTCCGCACTCGTCACCGAGGTGCTGCATTCTTCGTGCTGCAACCACAGCTCGAGCGGCCCCCTCGGCGGCATCTCTTCTGCGAAGAACTGCGGGAATATGATCCACGTGCACAGTGACATCGCCGCCCACATCACGAACTCGTGGGAGGAGCCCTCAACGTGAGTTTGTGGGACTGCAGTTCGTGCCACCACGACCCGGCCACCATAGTCGCGACGCGAGCGGCGCGAGGTGCCGCCTCTTCCTCCAGGGTCGTGCGCTTGGGCATGCAAGGGCATCGGGTAGCCTGGGGAGGCCACTTGTACCAGGGCCTCGTCACCTCCCGCCTCACGACGACGCCAAGGGGGCGGGCCAGTCTCTTCTTCGGCGGGAGTGGCCCCTGCTCTTCACGAGGAGTTTTTCCTTTCTTAGTGGCGGAGAACCTCCTTATCGGCGCCATGGGTTCACAGCGAGACGGCAGGGCAAAGAGGAAGGAGAAGAAGCAAACGGAGTGGAGGAGAAGATGAGCAACAGTGGCTCCGCCCCTCTCCATATTTATAGTCAGATGGAGGCCAACCGCCGATATCCACGATCACAGGTAATGATGATTTTCCTCTGCATGCAGCAGCGTCTCGTCAAGTCGGGTAGTTGCCGAGGCTGCGTGGGAAAGTGGAGGCACCCGAGTCCCACCAATCGCCACGCGTCAATCAAAGCCGCAGGAGGTTGGGGCCCGCGGTTCTCCACACTTGCCCTTTGGCTTCGCCCCAAAGCCAAGCTCAACCGTGCCTTGGGCCCAGGGGCTACTATCAGCGTTCTGGGACTGGGGTTGCCCAGACTTCCCTGCCTACGGGCTTGTGTGTGGCTCCACCAACGGCCTGGTACGTCCCACCTTCAGCAGCAACAACTCAAGACCCTCGCGAGGGGCCAAGTCTCGTGAGGCGGACGACACCAAGACCTCCCCGGGAGCAGCCTCCCTAGGCTGGCTCCCGAGGAGCGGAGATATTTATGCAAGGGGCACCTCATGAGGTTCACGTGACGTGAGACATGACGACCAAGGCCAGGCGGGGGCCAGCGGGCGCAGTATACCAGTTTCCTCTTTCGTGCTAAAGAGGCAGGCGCAGGCGAGGAGTCCCGAGGCATCAGGCAAAGGTTTCCATATTGGTGCAACAAGACAAAGACTAGCAGGACGGCACGACAGAGGTCCCCATAGAGCCCACAGCAGCGTCACCACCAGAGCCTTTGGCAGGCGAAGACCACCTTTTGTCAATGTAGCTTGTAATAGTTGTCCCCCTACAAACTTTGCCATTGTGGGATCCCTTCCCTCCTAACATTTGGGAAGAGGACCAAGGCCACTATAAATAGGAATAGCCACCACCATAGGCAAGAGGATGACTGATCTTGGATTGGATCCACTCCATCACCACATCCACCAGCTCACCGAGCTCAAGAACACCTCTCCTCCTGAGGCTGTTCACCCATTGTACTAGTTCATCCTTAGCCCACGAGGCAATCCACCAACACCACACTGGACTAGGGTATTACACTGCAAGGTGGCCCGAACCAGTATAGACCCTTGTGTCTCTTGTTCTTCGGGTTCATCGAGCTAGGTCGTGGGATCATTGAGCGAGCAAGCTAGGGAGAGAGTGTTCTTCATAGGCACCCCAGAGTTCAAACCTCAAGGGTTAGCCGGAACCCGCAATCCGACATGTACCCAGACATTCTGAGTATATGTTCACTGACAGAACTATTCTCCTCCATTTTGCAGCTATAGAACTTATTGGAGACTTCATATCTCTCAATTCGGGCATTTTCTTGAAATATTAACTTCAACACCTAGAACATCTCATATGCTCCATGACGTTCAAAACTTTGTTGAAGTCTTGATTCTAAGCCATACAACATGGCACACTGAACTATCGAGTAGTCATCAGCTTTGCTCTGCCAGATGTTTACAACGTCCGGAGTTGCTCCTGCAGCGGGTCTTGTACCTAGCGGTGCTTCCAGGATGCAATTCTTCTGTGTAGCAATGAGGATAATCCTCAAGTTATGGATCCAGTTCGTGTAGTTGCTACCATCATCTTTCAACTTAGCTTTCTCTAGGAACGCATTAAAATTCAAGGGAACGGTAGCACGGGCCATTGATCTACAACAACATAGACATGCAAATACTATCACGTACTAAGTTCATGATAAATTAAAGTTCAATTAATCATATTACTTAAGAACTCTCACTTCGATAGACATCCCTCTAGTCATATAAATGATCATGTGATCCATATCAACTAAACTATGTCCGATCATCACGTGAGATGGAGTAGTTTTCAGTGGTGAACATCACTATGTTGATCATATATACTATATGATTCACGTTTGACCTTTCGGTCTCAGTGTTCTGAGGCCATATCTGCATATGCTTGGCTCGTCAAGTTTAACCCGAGTATTCTTCACGTGCAAAACTGGCTTGCACCCGTTGTATGTGAACGTAGAGCTTATCACACCCGATCATCACGTGGTGTCTTGGCACGACGAACTATAGTAACGGTGCATACTCAGGGAGAACACTTGTACCTTGAAATTTAGTGAGGGATTATGTTATAATGTTACCGCCGTACTAAGAAAAATAATATTCATAAAGGAGAAACATCACATGCAATCAAAATAAGTGATATGATATGGCCATCATCATCTTGTGCCTTCGATCTCCATCTCCAAAGCACCGTCATGATCACCATCATCACCATCTTGACACCTTGATCTCCATCGTAGCATCATTGTTGTCTCACCAACTATTGCTTCTACGACTATCTCTACCGCTTAGTGATAAATTAAAGCAATTACATGGCGATTCCATTTCATACAATAAAGCGACAACTATAAGGCTCTAGTTGGCAATAACTTTTACAAAACATGATCATCTCATACAACAATTTATATCTCATCACGTATTGACCATATCACATCACAACATGCCTTCCAAAAACAAGTTAGACGACCTCTACTTTCTTGTTGCAACTTTTACATGGCTGCTATGAGCTTCTAGCAAGAACCGTTCTTACCTATGCATCAAAACCACAACCATTTTTCGTCAAGTGTGTTGTTTTAACCTTCAACAAGGACCGGGCGTAGTCAAACTCGATTCAACTAAAGTTGGAGAAACAGACACCCGCCAGCCACCTATGACAAAGCACGTCGGTAGAACCAGTCTCATGAACGCGGTCATGTAATGTTGGTCCGGGTCGCTTCATCCAACAATACCGCTGAATCAAAGTAAAACGTTGCTGGTAAGCAGTACGACTATTATCTCCCACAACTCTTTGTGTTCTACTCGTGCATACAACATCTACGCATAGACCTGGCTCGGATGCCACTATTGGGGAACACAGTATTTCAAAAAAATTCCTGCGATCACGTAAGATCTATCTAGTTGATGCATAGCAACAAGAGGGTCGAGTGTGCCCACGTACCCTCGTAGACCGAAAGCAGAATCATTTAGTAACGCGGTTGATGTAGTCGAACCTCTTCGCGATTCAACTGATCCTAGCACCGAATGTATGGCACCTCCGTGTTCAGCACACGTTCAGCTCGATGACGTCCCTCGAGCTCTTGATCCAGTTGAGGACGAGGGAGAGTTCCGTCAGCACGATGGCGTGGCAACGGTGATGATGAAGTTACCAGTGCAGGGCTTCGCCTAAGCACTACGATGATATGACCGAGGTGTGTAACTGTGGAGGGGGGCACCGCACACAGCTAGGACAATTGATCTTGTGTGTTCTAGGGTGCCCCTGCCCCCGTATATAAAGGAGGAGAGGGGGAGGCCGGCCAGCCCCTGTAGGGCGCGCTAAGGAGAGGAGTCCTACTAGGACTCCAAGTCCTAGTAGGATTCCACTTGGTGGAAGGGGGAAGGAGGAAGGGAGAGGGGAAGGGAAGGAAAGGGGCGCCGCCCCCTTCCCCTAGTCCAATTCGGACTGCAACGCGTGGGGGGGGGCACGCAGCCAGCCCCTTGTGGCCCTTCTATCTCCCCACTAAGGCCCATGAAGGCCCATTAGTTCCCCCGGGGGTTCCGATAACCCTCTGGCACTCCGATAGTTACCCGGTACCTCTCGGAACTCATCCGGTGTCAGAATAACATCGTCTAATATATCAATCTTTATGTCTCGACCATTTAGAGACTCCTCGTCATGTCTGTGATCTCATCCAGGACTCTTAACAAACTTCGATCATCAAATCACATATAACTCATAATACATATCATTGTCAAACGTTAAGCATGCGGACCCTACGGGTTCGAGATCTATGTAGACATGACCGAGACACATCTCCTGTCAATAACCAATAGCGGAACCTGGATGCTCATGTTGGATCCTACATATTCTACGAAGATCTTTATCGGTCAAACCGCATAACAACATATGTTGTTCCCTTTGTCGTCGGTTACCCGAGATTTGATCGTCTATATCATCATACCTAGTTCAATCTCATTACTGGCAAGTCTGTTTACTCATTATTTAATGTATCATCCCGCAACTAACTCATTAGTCACATTGCTTGCAAGGCTTATAGTGATGAGCATTACCGAGAGGGCCCATAGATACCTGCCCGATACACGGTGTGACAAATCCTAATCTTGATCTATGCCAACTCAACAGACACCATTGGAAACACCTATAGAGCATCTTTATAATCACCTAGTTATGTTGTGACGTTTCATAGCACACAAGGTGTCCCTCCGGTATTAGGAAGTTGCATAATCTCATAGTCAAAGGAACAAGTATACGTCATGAATAAAGCAATAGCAATAAAACTAAATGATCATTATGCTAAGCTAACGGATGGGTCTTGTCCATTACATCATTCTCTAATGATGTGATCCCGTTTTTCCAAATGACAATACATGTCTATGGTCAGGAAAATTAACCATCTTTGATTAACAAGCTAGTCTAGTAGAGGTATACTAGGGACACTCTATTTGTCTATGTATTCACACATGTACTGACTTTCCGGTTACTACAATTCTAGCATGAATAATAAACATTTATCATGATATAAGAAAATATAAATAACAACTTAATTATTGCCTCTAGGGCATATTTCCTTCATCATTCAGTGTGCTTAGCTTCAGAGAGCACAATACTTTCTTTGACAGCGCCAAGAACCCGTACATGAAGCCCAAGATCACCTCTGACAGATTTTGGAGCCATCTGCAGCGAAGCTATTACTCTTGCATCCTGTGCAATCAAGTCCAGATTTTTTTGCACAAGCGTCTGGATTGTGATGCTATGGCTAGGCTGCCATGTCTTGAAGAGGCCCTTGACTGCTTTAGGGATGTTGGTCTTCTACCCTTGGTGACCGACAAGGAGCATTGGAATGAAGAGATTCTCCAGCAGTTCTATGCTACTCTTCATATTCGAGGCTACAACAGGGATCCGAAGACTTGGATCCTTGAGTGGATGACAGGTGATGTACATCACGGAGCCAAAGCTTAAGATATCATCGAGCTTACTTCCCTGCCCACTCCAGGTGAGTTATATGAACCTGGTTGTCAGCTTCATCAAAATGAGCTATAGAGCATTTTTCAAAAGCCAGAGCCAAATATGAGCCAAATGCTTAGCATGATGAAGCCATTGCCAGAAGATGACAAATACCCCAAGGAGTTCTTTGTCAAGGACCTAAAGTACTTGTCAGACATAGTGTACCACATTCTGAGGCGTATTCTCTAGCCCATCAAAGGAAATTCTTCTGAAGCTAAACTTGAAGGCGCTATGAAGACTTTGGTATTCCATATTATCAATGGCATCAGATTCAACACTCAGGATTTCTTCATTAGACAACTTGCTGCTTCTGGGATTGATCTATTTGGTCAGAAATTCTATGCTCCATGGGTGATGCGCTTGATTAAGCTTCATTCCACCATTAAGTATCAGTGTTCAGCGTGCAACCATCTTGTGTTTCTACCTGATGTTGATATGTCCATTGAAGCCATCTACCCCAAGCCTGCCAAGAAGCCACTCCATCTTTAGAATGCAGAATTTTAGAGCTTCACGCAACCCATTGAAGGGATACATGTGCCTAATGCTGCAACTCCTGCATATCCTTTGGCTGGCAACCTACGCATACCACATCGAGCCAATACCGAAGCCACTTCAAGCAACATAGCTCAAAGGCCTCAGAAGCATCCTCGTGCCCTCAAAAACCTTGAGCTTCTATTGGCTTTACATCAAAAGGAAGATATGCATCATGACTGGCTGAAGCATCAAATGCAGAGACTCTTGGTGGATGTCAATCGAATTTGCAACTTGGCCAGCAAGAACTCATTTGTTGCACACGAAGCCTGTAGGTGGTCCTGGAAGAGCATCACAATGCTCTGTCCTGAAGAAGATCTTCATGAAGATGGCTTCACAGAGAACTTCAAGTTTGACTCTAGGCCTCCACAAAATGCAAGCTAGCATCACACTCCCTCAATTGAAGATTCCGAGCATTCATCTTCGGCTGCAACTCTTGTTGCCTGAGTCATCGATGAAGAATACAACGCCACTTCACCAACCTTAGCTGTACTCCATCATGATACTGCGTCAGGACCGTCTACACCACCAAACTCCAAGGACAACCCTGCTCCATCTTCTACTCCAACTGGGAAAGAGTAGATCCTCTATGTCTTCAAACCTTTTTGGTCATTACTGACAAAAGGGGGAGAAGCATATGAGGTTGATAGTGTAAGTGCATCTAGTGTCGCCCCTAGTTGGTTTTGGAGTATTGACGACAAACCTGGTTGAGGGACTAATGTGTTTGTGAGAATTGCAGGATAACACAGGTAGAAGTCCCTCATTGATTCGGTTTTCCTACCAGAGATGACCCCTAAAAATGTATGAAGACATTGAAGTCAAAGGTGGTATGTGAAGACATGCACATTCAAGTCTATGGCAAGAGAAGACATCGCATGAAGACTATGGAGCGTGAAGACTTAGTTGTTTCGTCGTTCTTTTTCTTCTTTGTTGAGTCATAGGAACCACCGTACTGTTAAGTGGGGTCCAAGAGAACCAGTTAGAATGACTGAAGTGATGCTTAACCAAAATCCTATGTCTTCGAGCGAAGACTATGAGAGCAAATCTTGTCCAGAGTTGGATAAGTCACCTTTGCTTGTAGCCCAAGTAAAGTTGCCGTGTGTGTTTGAAATCTGACCGTTGGAACACGTGTCAGTTCCTTAGTGACCGAGGGTCATTTTGGACAAATCAGGTCAGGTTGCCTAGTGGCTATAAATAGCCCACCCCCTACAACCTTAAACGGTTGGCTTCTCAGAGTTAGTGTACGGCTTTTGTTGTTTGAGAGGAACCCACCTCGAAGCCTTTGAGAGAGAATTCCTTGCGAGGATAAAGCCCTAACCACCCAGAGCCAAAGAGAGTTAGGCATCACTGAAGTCTTCCTGTCTGTGTGATCTGAAGACTTATTACACTTGAGGACTGTGAATCCTCCAGCCGGTTAGGCGTCGCGTTCTGAGCATCCAAGAGTCATGATCGCCGGTGAACGAAGTCTGTGAAGGTTAGGAAGTCTACCTTGAAGACTTACCAGAGTGATTGGGCAAGGACTGGGTGTCCTTAGCTCAAGGGGAATAAGGTGAATACGCGGTCTTCTGAGTTGAATCTCAGCCTCCCTAACCAGACGTACAGTTGTCACAGCAACTAGAACTGGTCCAACAAATCTTCGTCTTCAACGAGTCACTGGTTTCATCCTTCCCACTCCTTTACTTACTGTTGGCCCTGGTGAAGTCATTGCCTGATTGCATTATTTTTTCTCTTCATTGAGTGACTGATTGTTCTGATTGGCTTCACTATATCTTCCTACCTGATCTTTACTGCCTAGCTGCTATTAGTCATTGTGCTTTCATTTCATTGAATACTTGACTATGGTTTGCCTAGTGTAGTCTACCTTCCGCTGCATGGTAATAGGTTTATTTCTATCATTTGTCTTTGAAACTTCCATGTTTTGAAGACTTTCATAAAAATCGCCTATTCACCTCCCTCTAGTCGATCACTAGCACTTTCAGATAGTCTTCAAACGGGTCTATATGGGTGGTTGCATTATTTTGCTAAGTTCTTACAACCCTCGTTTTGAAACTATTTGTCTTTTGAGTTGTAACACTTAAACTCGATGGTCGTCTCCTACCTTTTATTTCTACTTTGTGATGCGATGATAAATTCCGCATGAAGTCATTCTGCAGATGCCCATTTTTCATTGTGCATGTCATTATCTTCGTTATTCTCATATATGCATGATAAATTGTCTTCGTAAGTTGAAGAGGATCTCCACAAAGTAAAACCTGCCTTTATCCTTCAAGGGGAGCCTTTTGCAACTTATGAAGACAATGCCTTTATCCTTAACTCTCACATACTTTTATCCTCGTTGAAAACTTCAACCAGTTTGTCATCAATCACCTAAAAGGGGGAGATTGTAAGTGCACATAGTGCCACCCCTAGTTGGTTTTGGAGTATTGACGACAAACTTGGTTGAGGGACTAATGTGTTTGTGAGAATTGGAGGATAACACAGGTAGTAGTCCCTTATTGATTCGGTTTACCTACCAGAGATGGCCCCTTAAAATGTGTGAAGACATTGAAGATAGTGGTGGTTTGTGAAGACATTCACAGTGAAGATTATGACATGAGAAGACATTCATGTGAAGACTATGGAGTGCGAATACATATTTGTTTTGTAGTTTCCTTTTCTTCTCTGTTGATTCATAGGAACCACCGTACTGTTAAGTGGGGTCCAAGTGAACAAAGTCAGAGTGACTAAAGTGATGCTCAAGCAAAAATCCTATGTCTTCGAGAGAAGATAATGAGAGCAAACCTTATCGAGAGCTGTATGAGTCAGCTTTACTTGTAGCCCAAGTCAAGCTGCCGCATGTGTTTGAAATCCGACCGTTGGACATGTGCCGGTTCCTTAGTGACCCAGGGCCATTTCGGACAAATCAGATCGGGTTGTCTCCCGGCTATAAATATCCCACCCCCTACACCATAAATTGGTGGCTACTCAGAGTTAGTGCATGACTTTTTTCGTTTGAGAGCAACCCACCTTCGAAGCATTTGAGAGAGAGATCCTAGCAAGGAGAAAGCCCAAAACACCCAGAGCCAAAGAGTGTTAGGCATCACTAAAGTCTTTCTGTCCACGTGACTCGAAGACTTGTTACACTTGAGGACTATGAATCCTCTAGCCGGTTAGGCGTCGCGTTCTGAGCATCCAAGAGCCATTGTGGATCGCTAGTGAAAAAAGTCTATGAAGGTTTGGTAGTCTACCTTGAAGCCTTACCAGAGTGATTGGGCGAGGACTGGGTGTCCTTAGCTCAAGGGGAATAAGGTGAAGACGTGGTCTTCTGAGTTAAATCTCATCCTCCCTAACCAGACGTACAGTTGTCACAGCAACTGGAACTAGTCTATAAAATCCCTGTCTTCACCAAGCAACTGGTTCTATCTCCCACTTCCCTTTACTTTACAGTCTATCTTCGTGAAGTCATTGCCTGCTTGTCTGATCTGATTGACTTCACTGTGTGAAGTCTGCTTACTGTTTGGCTTCATACTATCTTCCATTCTGATCCAGACTACCTAGCTGCTAATAATCTTCATGCTTTAACTTCATTGCTTACTTGGCTATGGCTTGTCTAGTGTAGTCCTCCTTCTACTGCATATCAATAGGTTCAATTCTGCTATTTGTCTTCAAAGACCTCGTGTTTTGAAGTCTTTCATAAAAATCGCCTATTCACCACCCTCTAGTCGATAACTAGCACTTTCAAAGTGCCATCACATCAAATCAACACTGACACTAGATTAAGGGGGGCTTACATTAACATGCATAACAATTGCACTATGACTATGTGATGACAGATTGGGAGTAGCACTTGATTAGTACATACGTGCACGATTAATAGGAACGACCATTCTAACAAAGGGTGATACGGAAAGGAGAAACACATCATCATCTCAACCATTATGCAAATAAATTTTGTGCAGTTCAATAGAGATGCAGCTATGTTACCGGTGTCAGAGTTTAGTGTAACAGCCGAACACAGTCTTTATGAGAAATAAAGCAAGACAGAAGCATTTCATAAAATGGTGGTGGCATTTATTCATTTTATCAATGGCAATAGATTGACAACATCATTACTTAACAGCGACATCACATTAACAGTGGCATTGTTTCATTTTACTTATGATGTTAGATTAATAGTAGCAGTAAGGGCATAGGGACAGGGGAGGCACAAGCACATTTTACATCCATCGAGGCATAAAGTGGTGAGGCAGAGGTGTTGCTGAGTGCAGCAAACAAGCAAAACATGTCTAGATTTGTGCATTCTTTGTTCTCGTCAGTGACCTTTCCTATGTGACCACAAGAAATCTAGGCGTGCTCATTCTTAGTTGCATTGTCAACCCAACACCCCCCACTTTTTGTCCTTTTTCAACCAAGAGACTGGTCAGGCCAGCATCTTTATTAACCTTTCCAACCAAGAGATCGGTTCATAGCCAGTATCTGTAGTACCTTTTTTCCTCTAATAGTAAAAATTAGGTGGTGTTCGAGTGTTCGACACGCCGATGGAGCTACCTACATGGGGAGCTATGTAATACTAGAAGAATATCCACATGCTGGATGCAGCGACTTGGGGAGCAATCCTAACATGATGGAAAAAGGGATGCAACAATGTGGGGAGCTCGTCCATTAGAACAAGGCCGGTTCCAAAAAGAGTTATACCTCCGGTCGGCGAGATGTGGTGAGGCAGGCGGCGGGATCTGCCAACTTGACGGCAGGAGCAAGGGTGAGGAGGACCTCCCACGCTGGCGCCAGGTTAGAGAAGACGTCACGCGTCGGCTTCCTCGCCATCGGCGACCACCAGCGGAAGGTATCTAGCCGGATCTGTGTCAACTGAAGAGAAGAGAAAGAAAGACAAAGAGAGTGGACACAACCGTCTTGTTTAGATGTTGAGAGGGTGAGAGAGTGAGAATAAGAGAGCAACCCTAGCAAGCAAGTCCCGAAGTGGACTAGTGGAGTAGTAATTGTTTTTATCTCCGTAGATATCATTTTAAATTGAATACACACGGAGTCATCTTTTCATTTAACATACCAGTAAAAAGAAACTCGATCAATAACCGCGCCACCGCGTTCAAGTCACACTCGGTATGGCTGACATTTGGTCCCAGACCCCACATTAATTAGACGACTAGATGTCCCAATTTGTCTCGTTACCTGCCTTTTCGTGTGCAAATGCGCTCCACCATGAGTGTACCAGCGCGTGTGCATGAGGGGAGAGTGAAGTCCGATTTATAAACCCTGAGGTTGTAGAGCTAGTCGGAAACAAATCCTCACCTTTAAATCCCTGAAGTTTGTACCCTATCCTCTATAATCCCTGTCATTTTTGACCTTAAGGGCATCTGCGGTTCAAGGGGTTTTAATGGGGATAAATAGGGATTGTGGGGGATTAAATCATGTACAAGCCAAATTCCCCTCCATTCATCTCCAATCTCCTTGGGAGGAGGTTGAACCGAACCAGGCCTAAGACTAACCATAGTGGGCGTAACTTCAAGAGTAACATCGGGTCCAACTCAGCAAACCGCCTATGTGGCAACTAGTTAATGAAGAGAGAGGTAAATTGAGTAACTTATAGTTAGTTACTCATTCTACGAGTAACATCACACATGCCAAAAAAATGACTCTATAACCTAATAAATGAAGCTTTGCATGACACCACACGTGCGATGACCACTGGAGCAATCCACTAAGGTTGTACGTAAACATGTTTATAGTGTTCATTCATGATTTTTAGTACAAATAGGATGTACATGGCGATGTTATCCTCATACCAACCACTATTGATGGATGGCCACGCGGCGTCGCCGTGCTCACTTGCAACTTCAACCCGAGTTGCGCATGCAGAACTAGATGCACAAGGCATGTTGTTGGTGCTGCTTCATGAGCTACCGAGCCATCTACACGAGCGCGCGGTAATGGCCATCACCCGTGGAATGAAGGACATCGTTCTTTCATTGCGTTTGCCATCACAGAGGTGGTGACGCACTTTGCGGGGTTGTCAGAGACGGAGTCTGTCGTCCCACTCTAGCGACGGACATCGCTCGCCCGAGAGCGTGAACATGAAAGCAAATTCATGCAAACACGGCCGAATTTCATATAAACACGACAGATTTCATTACATTTACATTAAATAAGTTGTGCTAGTATGGAGCTATTGTTAGGATTAATATACCTAATATAAATGGTCATTGGCCGATCTCTTTGTCCTCCTCCAGCATCCGGCTGAAGAAGAATCGTGCAAGACACCAGCTGTTTTCGCCAGCGTCGACTCGGCGATGGCCTTCATGGGATACAATCGGCGGCGGCCACCAGTGTTGTACTTATCTCTCGATGATGGCGGCGAGCGGGGATGTGCTGGTCGTCACCTTGTTGACATCCATGTAGCCGCATCACCTTGTCGACATCCGCGTCGGCTTCTTTCTCTGCCTGCATGGCACGGCTACGCGCGCGTCGATGGCGGATGGCGCAGTCGTAGGCACTGGAGGCTCTATACAACGCGGCAGCATCAAGGGCAGCAATGATGCCCCTGTTGCCGTGCTCCCCAACAAGCCGGCGTGGAGCCACTCGACACTCTTCATCTAGCTGGATTGGAGCGGCCAGCTGCGAAACCATGCGCTGGCTTAGGGTGGCAACTGGCTCCGTCGGGCTAGGCGAGGTAGGTGGAGTAGCGAGCTACCTCGCTCATAACTGCCGGGCTCGGCGGGCCAACCAAATGGCTTTTATGCCGGAGAACTGCCCTTCCTGCTCGTCGGATGCCACCGAAAGAGTAGAGAAAATGGTGGAAGGAGGAGCTTGGCCGATGTCCCACTCTTGAACGGACGTGTGGCCGGAGTGGGTTTCTGGCATTTCATGCGGGTTTAAATGTAGGTGTTTGCATGCGGCGAGGAGGCGGGTACAGCTGGGAATGCAGTGTGTGGCGCCCTCGGACGTAGTGGAGGGCACCTTTGTCCTAGTTTATTGGTCCCCATTATATATTGTGTCAAATTTTGACTATAGATTGAACTAACAAAACGTTCATGCATATAATTATATCATTTTGTTAGCTAAATCTTTGGTCAAAATTTGGCACTAACTACAAAGGTGACCTATAAACCAGGACGGAGGTAGTAACTTATATCAATGTTACTCTATTTTCCTCTCTCCTCATTAACTACTTGCCACCTCACTATTTTTGCTTATATGGCATCTATGTTACTACCTACGTTACTCCCACTATGACCAGCCTGAGAGGTCGCGTCCGCCCTGACACCCTTGACCGGGGACCTTGACTGTTTACGTCTCACTTCGAGCACAACATTATCCAAAACGGACCTTGACAGTGTACATCACCTTGTGTCCTGTTCTGAGATGCCATTGCCATGTGTACCAGATGAATGACTCCAAGTTCAACCCCCGTGATGCTAGGTGCAAGCCAAGGAACACTGTTGGAGAGACCCCCCTCATAATTTTCCTACATTGGTCGTTTGATTCATAGGATAGAATGCTATAGGAATTTTTCCTATGAAATCATGTGTTAATTGGCAATCTAGCAACCACTCCAAGTTTTTTTTCATTATCTTTGTTTTTGTTGTGTCAAACACTGTGTTAATGACATGGGATTGAAGTGGACATGCCACTCCAATCCTTTATTTTTCATATTCCTGCGTTTTAAGTTCCTATGAATGAAAGAAAAGAAATGGAGAGAGTAGTTGCTCTAGATGATGTGCCGCTGCAAGAGCTATCTATATTAATTAACCATGCTCTAAAAAGGTGGCCCAACTTAAGGTTAGTAGGTGACCATGCGCTTGGCTCTTCGCCTCTTCCGGGAGTCGAACGATGATAATGGTAAGTACTACAATATATATGCTTCTGGCAATCTGACACCGAAGGACTGCTGCACGTCTACCCCTTGTATAACACCCACTATAATTGTAAGCAAAAGCTTCTCGTCGTGTTGTGAGCCACCGCACGCGCATGGGTGAGGTAGAGGGTGTAGCAAGCAAGCTTCTCGTCATTCTGCCAGTTGAGAGGACACATCAAAGTTATTTAGTACTCTCTCCAAAAAGGGCCGGCCATGTCCATGGCACCCATCCCGTGCTCCGTCTACATACACAATACATGTCCCATCGAGGAGAAAAATTATTGTGTAGTATGTGCCATCGAAGTGCACGACTCACTTACGCATTGGAGCTTGATGCTAGATGTCCCGTGTGTTGGCAAAAGGATGAACAAAGCTCACGTAAAAAAAGTGGAAGAACAAATATTCCCAACGACCGAGAAGGAACAAGAACTCGCGGTGGAGCGTCTGCACTCATAATATTTTATATTATTCAGCGATATAAAATCAACCAAATCTCTTCACATTCCTATACCATTCTATAGTGTGAGAATAACTTTGAATGTAAGCCATTGATTCACTCTATCCAATGGTCATAGTTGGAAAATCCAAATAAAACCACCTACTGGATCAACTCTTTAGCACTTAGATTGTTGCCACCTTGCACATCCTGCTGCAACGCAGAAACTACCATGCCAGCTGGTGAACCATCCCGGACATGCTGTCGTAGAGACTTGTAGGGCACGTGCTCATGCAACATGTGGGTACACAACTTCACATGCTATCATAGTCAGCTTGCCTATTTCTTTTCCTTACTTTTTTCTATGAAGTAATCCCCCCGTAAACTAATAAAAGAGTTTTAGATAACTACTTTAGTGATCTAAACACACGTATAGGGAGTACAAGCCTTCCCTGTACGTGAATAAATCTTGGTTGCTGCACTTACATATGTGACAGGACATGGTGTCCAATCGCCATTTAGTTCCTAATTTTGTGTTATCAAAGAAAACACGTGGTTAATTTTTAAATTAAAGTAGTCAAAGCCACCATGGAGCTAATTAGTTACATTGAACATTCTTTTTTACCAGCAATAAAATGAACATTTTGTTCTGATATATTTGCAAAAAGATATGTTCATAATATCACATGTTATTCTCGACTACCCAAATGTTAATTTAATACTGTTTAGAGCATGCATAGTGCTTGATAAGACAATTTTATCTTAAGACCATCACGTAATCTAGAAGAGACATCAAAATATGTTGTAGTGGGTTATTTTTAGTCTAATCTTTGATAACGCGATATTTCTAAATATTTGGTGAGACATAATGTTGGTAAGAGATCATCTATTAATCAAGAGAAGACATGCATTTTCATATGGTCTCTCTTATCCACCTCATCATTTATCCTACATGGCAGTCCAATGATAATACCATTACAAACATGTAAAACCGGTTACCATTATTTTCGTAAGTTGGTTGTAATGTTACCTGCAATTAAATAATAAAAAATGTATAATAAGGTGTAACAATATCTCTATATCATTGGGAAAAAACATCTATAGGTTTGGCATGTGTATCTTAATTAGGTATATGTTTCTATATGATAATTGATGTGCAACACCGAAAAACATCATACATCGCCCACCTCACGCATTCACCATACTCCCCGGCCTCCGTGCGACACCTAGTTATAGTATATCCAGCAGCCCATATCGCTTCTCGCTCCTCGTCCTTATAGCCAGTTGACTGTATCTTATAATAATTGCTCTTTGAGCAAATGGCCTCCCTAAGCCTGCATTAATTTCCTAGGCATGCTTCTATCTACACAATGTTGACTGCACTTTGAGCATGTTGGCAACTCCACTGCTAGCTTGCTGGCTCATCTTGCAATTGACGCTGGCACATTGTAACACTCATGCAAGTCCTAGAGGTTAATTTGAGAACAAGTACACAAAGGTTAATTTGACATACATGACTTATAAGTTGACAGAAGTCATATCACTTTTTTTGAAACATGTCGTAAAATAATGAGATAGACCTTAGATAAACATGTGTTAAAAAAGGCACATCTTCCAATTGACGCTGACACATTGCAGCACTCCTACAAGCCCCTGAGGTTAATTTGAGAACAAGTACACAAAGGTTAATTTGACATACATGAATATAAGTTTGACAGAAAGCATATCACTTTTTTGGGAAACATTTAATTCCCTTGAATGTTTATAGTGCTCCGTCCTATTAGTTGAATTAATCTCGAGGTCCATGTTTTGGAAACATGTCATAAAGTAACGGGATAGACCTTCATGCAATCCAATCAACATGTGTTGAAAAAACAAAAAATATAAAAAAGTAACAAGATAGACCTTCTTCAAGCCAATCAACATGTGTTCAGAAAACAAAAAATGTCAAAAATTACAAAACAAGGACCTCGGGGTTAATTCAACTAATAGGATGGAGCACTATATACATTCAAGGCAATTAAATGTTTACAGTGATCCAACAAATCAGTTAATTTAACATCGAGGTCACTTCCCATCCGGTCACCCATCTTATGACTACTCCAGTCTCAGCACAGTTAACTTGGGAGTTCTGTTAGATGAGCTATCGGTACAGAAG
This sequence comes from Triticum aestivum, assembly GCF_018294505.1. Lineage (NCBI taxonomy): Eukaryota > Viridiplantae > Streptophyta > Magnoliopsida > Poales > Poaceae > Triticum > Triticum aestivum. The sequence goes on along the minus strand of NC_057803.1, from coordinate 342,384,307 downwards.
CTAGTCCTTGCTGCTGTAGGATGCCTCTTTGTATCCTTTATTCCGTACCCAGATGACTGCTTGTTGCCACCGAATGGTCAATGCCACATCCCCCATGAATGTAGAAGCTTCCCTCCCTTGTCTAGCTGGTTCGCGCGTTTTCCCCTTTTTTGCCGCCTGCCCACCTATAGAACTACCTTGCGCCGGCCAATTCCTCTCCAAACACCTAGGGAGGCGGTTGAACCGAACAAGTCTAGACTTGTTTCTAGTGGATACATTGACGTGGCACCGGAAGGGTGTGATAGCTGAGCCTAACAAAATAATTACCTACCATGTTGGAATACATGAGCATGGGGCCCGCTTGTCAGCGTGCTGGAAGGAGGATGGAACACAAAGACAAAAATGGAGCGTGGAAGGGTACGAACCGATTGGCTCACGTGTGATGACCACTGGAGCAATCCACTCAGAATGTACGTTAAAATATTTGTGCAAACACGGCCAATTATACTGTGCGTAGGTGAGTGTGCGCTTGGCTCTTCCCCTCTTCTGATAGTTGAACAATGATGATGGTAAGTACTATAGTATATATATACTTCTGGAAATCTGACACCGAATGACTGCAGCACATCCACCGCTTGTATAAATCCCACTATAATTGTAAGCAAAAGCTTCTCCTCGTGATACAAGCCACCGCGCGCACGTGAGCGAGGGAGAGGGCATAGGAAGAAAGCTTCTTGTCGTTCTGCCAGTTGATGAGAGACATCAAAGTTATTTAGTACTCTCACCAAAAAGGGCCGACCATGTTCATGGCTACCATCCCGTTTTCCGTCTACATACATGATTCACGTGCCATTGAGGAGAAAAATTTCACAGTGCGTGCCATCGAAGTGCATGACTCACTTACGCACTGCTTATCTCCATTTTCTTGCATGACACATCTAGCTTGATGCTAGATGTCCCGCGTGTTAGCAAAAGGGTGAACAAGGCTCACGTCTAAAACAAAAGAGTGGAGGAACATAGATTCCCGACGATCGAGAAGGAGCAAGGAACCTCGTGATGGAGCATGTGCACTCATAATATTTTATATTATTCAGCGATATAGAATCAACCAAATCTCTCCATGTTTAACTGAAAGAGTCTGAAACACATCATACATGGCCCACCTCACGCATTCACCATATTCCTTGGCCTCCGTGCGACACCTAGTTATATTATATCCAGCAGCCAATCACTTCCCGCTCCTTGTCCTGACATCCGTTCTAATCAATGTTGCATGCACTTTGAGCATGTTGGCAACTCCACTGCTAGCTTGGTGCCTCATCTTGCAATTGACGCTGACCCATTGCAGCAGTCCTGCAAGGCCTAGAGGTTAATTTGAGAACAAGTACCTCGAGGTTTAATTTGACAGACATGACTTATAAGTTGACAGAGGTCATATCAAATTTTTTAGAAACATGTCGTAAAGTAACGCGATAGGCCTTCGATTAACATGTGTTCAAAAAACAAAAAAAGTCGAAAATTACAAAACAAAGACCTCGAGGTTCAACTAATAGGACAGAGCACTGTAAAATTTTAATTAAACCTTTAAAGTGACCCATCCAACTAGTTAATATTGAGTCAACTTCCCATCCGGTCACCCATCTGATGACTACTCGAGTCTTAGCATAGTTAACTTGAGAGTTCTGTTAGATGAGCTATCGGTAGGGAAGCTAGTCCTTGCTGATATAGGATGCCTCTTCGTATCCATTATGGCCCACCCAGATGACCGCCTATTGCCGCCTAATGGACAATGCCACGTCCCCCGTGAATGTAGAAGCTTCCCTCCCTCGCATAGCTGCTTCCCGCGTTTTCCCTTGATTTTTGCCGCCTGCCCACCTATAGGACTGCCTCGTGCCGACCACTTCCTCTCCAAACACCTAGAGATGTAGTTGAACTGAACAAGTCTAGACTTGTTTCTAGTGAATTCGTTGACGTGGCACCGGAAGGGTGTGATAGCTAACTCTGGCAAAATAATAGACTACCACATTGGCATAAATGAGCATGGGGCCCACTTGTCAGCGTGCTGGATGGAAGAAGTAACACAAAACAAAATGGACCGTGGAAGGGTGGGAATCGATTGTCTCACGTGTGATGACCACTAGAGCAATGCACTCAGATTGTATGTTAACAAATTCGTGCCAACACAGCCGTATTTCATTACATTTACATTAAATAACCGGTTTCCACATGGAGTATGTTTCTTGGATTCCATGCGGGTTTAATGTAGGCATTTAAATGCACCGAGGAGGCTCGTTCAACCGAGCGTCCAGCAGGCGGCGCCCTCGGCCAGCGCGCCGCTTCAATGGCGGACGCGGTGAGAGGTCGCGTCCGCACGATGCTGCCTTGACCGTGGACCATAGTACATTTGTCGTTTGATTCATAGGATTGAATCCTAGATTTTTTTTTAAATAATACAATTTTTAAATTAATTTTCATAAATAATACGCTGAATTTTTTTCTCAAGAATAATACATAGTCAGCCATCTCATTGAAATCTAGAATCCGCTCCAACATTTTTTTCACTTCCTTTCTTTCTCCTGTGGCATCAAACACTCAGTACTAATACTCCTTTGTTTTTCCTATTCCTGCGTTTTAAGAATCCTAGTACTTGCTCTAAATGATGTGCAAATCAATGAAAAGAAATAGAGGGAGCACTTGCCCTAAATGACATGGAGTTCCGTTCCTCTTGGCCAATGTGTAATTCTCTATATGTACAGTCTTTCACAGACGGAGGGACTAGGTTGAGCACTTGAGCGTGAGCGTGTGTGTTGCATCGTGTGCTGTGTGCTACATGGATGCTGTCAGTTTACGGGTTCCAGCAAAACCCTTGAGGTTCGAACACTGGGGTGCGCACAAAGATATCTCCCTCTCTCTAGATCGCACACTCTAGGATCTCACGGCCTAGCTCGACGAGCCCAAAGAACATGAGACACAACATTTATACTGGTTCAGGCCACCATTGTGGTGTAATACCCTACTCCAGTGTGGTGTGGTGGATTGCCTCTTGGGCTGAGGATGAACAGTTACAAGGGAAGAACAACCTCGCGAAGAGAGGTGTTCCTGTGCTTGGTGAACTTGAGTGGTTGGGGTGCTATGGATTTGATCTAGGTCCAAATTAGATGCCTCCCTATGGTGGTGGCTAGTCCTATTTATAGAGGCCCTGGTCCTCTTCCCAAATATTGAGCGGGAAGGGATCCCACAACGGCCAAATTCAAAGGAAGACAACTAGTACAAGCTATCCTGACAAAAGTAGTCTTCGCCTGCCAAACGCTCTGGTGGTGACGCCGTCTTGGGCTCCACGGCGACCTCCCTCCTGCCATCCTGCTGGTATTTGTCTTGTTGCACCAATATGAAAACCTTTGCCTGATGCGTCGGGACTCCTCGCCTCCGCTTGCCCCTTTAGCACGAAAGTGGAAACGAGGACACTGCACATGCTGGCACCCGCCTGGCTCCAGTCGTCATGGCTTCCATCACAAAAGCCACGTGAGGTGCCCCTTGCCTTGATCTCTCCGCCCCTCGCGAGCCAGCCTGGTGAGGCTGCCCCTGAGGAGGTCTTGCATCGTCCGCCTCGTGAGGCTTGGCTCCTCACGAGGGTCTTGAATGTTTGCTGGTGAAGATGGGCCGTACGGGGCCGCTGGTGGAGCCACGCTGCGGGCCGCAGGTAGGCAAGTCTGGGGACCCCCGTTCCCAGAACGCCGACAGTAGCCCCCGGGCCTAAGGCACGCTCGGTCTTGACTTTGAGGTGAAGCCAAAGGGCAACCACGGAGCGCCATGGGCCCCATCAGCCTGCGGCCACGGCTGGCGCGTGGCGACTGATTGGACGTGGGCGTCTCTGCTTCCCCATGCTGCCTCGGCAACTGCCCGACTTGACGGGTCCTTGCTGCATGCAGAAAAAAATCATTATTACCTTAGATTGTGGAGGCCGGCAGTTGGCCTTCCCTCGGCTATAAATGGGAAGTGGGGGGGGGAGGGGCGGAGCCCCCGTCACCGGTCTCTTCCTTGCTTCTCCCGCTTCTTCTTCTTCCTTGCTCCACTTCTCGCTGGTGCGGTCATGGCGCCGATACGGAGGTTCTCGGCCATGGAGAAGGGCAAGACTCCCCTCAACGAGCCCGAGCTACTCCCGCCAAAGAAAAGGCGGTCCCATCATCATGAGATGGTCGTGAGGCCGGCAGTGTCGCGGCCATGGTACAAGAGGCCACCTCCTGGGTACCTGTTGCCCTTGTGCGCTCACGTCGAGGGTTCCGAAGGGAGGAGCGATGGCCGCCGCCGCCCGCGCCAGGGCCGTGGTTGCCGTGCCGCGGAGACGCACGCCGTCGCCCTAGGGGTCCATGCCGCAGACTCCTCGTGCAAGTTCGTCCTGTGGGCGGTGATGCCTCCGAGCACTTGGATTCGCCTCCCACAGTTCTTCACCGTGGACATGCCGTCGAGGGGCCCTCTCGAGCTTTGGCTGCAGCACACCGACTGCGATGCCCCGACGACTGGAGCGAAGGTTGAAGCCGTCGCCTCCGGGAGGATCTTCATGACTCGAGGCTAGGGCGAGGTCGCCCGAGTCTGCCGCGTGTTCGGCGCCCTCACCATCCACTTGGAGTATGATGGCGCCTCCACGCTGTTCTTCAAGGTCTTCGATGAGGAAGGCTGCCGCTTAGAGTGCTGCCCTGAAGGGTGTCGCAAGGACGGCGCAGCGGCTGGCGCCGGGCCTGCCGCTGGCCTCGCCCGCAGCTCCTCCAGCGACAGCAATGATTCCTGGTGGTCCAGCGATTCTCCCGAGCTTGTCGAGTCTCCAGAGACGAGCGACGACAGCTACGTGCCCCCAAGCTCTCCCCGGGCCTGGAGCAAGGCCGCCGCGTTCGGCGCCGCTGTCATTGATCTGGATGGGGTTTGCACCAGCCTCCCATGGCCCACTATTGATGATGACGTCGGCGATGTCCGGTGTGTGTAGATAGAGCTCCTAGGAATTCCCTTCCTTCTGTTCTCTGCGGGGGTGTGTAAAGCGTCTGTAATGTCTTTTGTCGATATTATCGTTATTGTGAAAATTTGCGAGCGCACGTCCTGCTGACACTCGGTCTCCCCTTTCCAATCCCGCGGCAGCTTGGTGCTCTACGCTGACAGGTCCCGGTGCCCAGGCAGGCTGCAGCCATCGATGGTACGCCAGGTCATGATGCCATGGTCAAGGCCAAGAGGTGAGCGGCCCGAGGTCCAGTAAGAGCTCCCGAGGCGCGATGCTCAAGAGGTCCCCTTTAGCATGCAAGCAGCTACCTGAGGATGGGAGAGGGAGGCGACGTTGCCACAGCAGGGTGGCAAAAGGCGAGAACCTTATGTCGTACCGATGGTTGGTCTAGGTACAAGACTTATCTTGGCGTTCCAGAGCCGGTTTCTCGTGTCACACCAGACTTGGGCGTCGGCCGCTGCTGGGTAGCTAGTTTAGGCCCGTGCGGGCCTCCCCCTCTTTTCCATGCTCTTCCTGGTGCTCTACGTCCTCAGGTCCCGGCCCTCGAGCGAGCTCAGCCGCCGCTGGTATGCCAGGTCGCGATGCCATGGGGTGAGGGCTGGAGAGCCAGTAAGAGCTCCCGAGTCATGATGCTCAAGAGAACCCCTTTTAACGCACAAACAGATTGCATGGGAGAAGAGAGAGAGTCCGCGGTACCACCCGCTATAGTCCGCAGGAAGTTCCTCCAGGTTAGCGCGAGGAGGGGCGCAAATCGCCATCGTGATTGTTGGTCCGTCGCTGGCACGTGGGAGGATACTCCCTACCGTGGGGAGCCCCCGGGGCGTGTACAACCCCACCCTGAAACGTGGCTTGCATGACAGGGCTAGACGAGGTGTATTTGGGCACTCGTGAGCCAGCGCGGGACTCACGAGGCCCTACCTCAAGGCGGGTTGCGCCTGGTCTTGGTTCTTGATGGCTGTGGCGTTCTTGCGAGATGGTTAGGCAACCCACGCCGAATGGATTTCCTGAGGCTATCACACGAGAAGGCCAAGCACCAACGACCCCAGGAGGTGACGTGAACGGGGCCGGCCCGCCAGACAAAGCTCAGCCGTTGGATTTATTGACGTTCCAGGGACGGGCCCAAGCATAGACGCCGTGCCTAGCCTTCTTACGCGAATGATCCTGAAGAAATACAATCGGCGCGAGGCTCCCATGGTGGGTGACAATCAGGCAAGTGCTATACATAGATAGATTACACATGAAAAGCAACTAGCTTAGGTGAATGCGAGAATGATACATGCCACTGGGTTGGACCCGATCAGCCTGGGGTTAATGCAGCTCGAGGGGCGCTCCCAGCAGAGTGAACTGAAGATGCAAGCGGATACGTGCCGCAGGGACGGACCCACGCGGGCTGGGGATGATGCAACCCAGGGGGCGCTCCGAACTGAATGAACATGGAAAAATGTCACCTGGTTTGGTTGCCGAAGGGGTGTTGGGGTAGCTGAAGACACGTAGCGAAGAAGTCGCTTCTCACAAGCCGCCGAGACCTTGAGCCTCGGGAGGCTCTGGAGGCTCAGGTGGCCTCCGGAGGACCGTCTCAATCTCCGCCAGGACCGCGTGGTGCCTGGCCTCCTGACCTGCCAAGATGCTCCGCAGATTGCGCTGGAAGGCGACAGCCATGCTCGGCAGGCCGAACGGCATGTGAATGTAGCTATGAGGTGGGCCTTCACACCGGCCAGCACGCGAAGGCCAGAAGCGCTCCTGAGATGCGGCCTTGTTGATCCCTGGGATGTCGATGCAGATGCACAACTCACCACCCTCGCCTGGGTGGAGATGCACAACTCACCACCCTCGCCTGAAGCTCCTGAGATGCCTTGGTGATGAACTCCTGAGCGCCAGGCGCTCCTCGCCCGGTCTCCTCCCGACGGAAACGTGCCATGAAGCACGCCTCCACCTGGTGCCCGAGCTCCTCCCTCGTGATGATGGCCAGGTCCGAGGCCCTCCAGAAGAGAGCCCCTGAGCCCTGCCCGAGGAGAGCGCCGGGCGCGACTCCCTATGCATGGGAGGGAGGCGCCCCAGGCGCTGGCACGGATCCTGAAGTGGCGCCGCAGGAGGTGCCGCTCCCTTAAGGCCCAGTGTGGAGTAGCTGCTTCTTCTTCTTGGGGTTGGCCTCAGGAGGGTACTGCGCACCCGTGCTGTCAGGGTGTTCGATTGATGCAGCTTGGAAGGCGCGCTTGAGGGAGTACACCGCGTCGCTTTCTTCACAAGGGACCGTGATGATCCCGCCGCTTCCCGGCATCTTGAGGACGTTGTAGCCGTGGTGGGTGACTGCCATGAATTTGGCCAGTGCTGGGTACCCGAGGATGGCATTGTATGGCAGGCGAATGTGGGTGACATCAAAATCGATGAGCTCGGTGTGGTAGTTGTCACACTGACCGAAGGTGACAGGTAGGCGAACTTGCCCTATCGGGGTAGTGGAGCCGTCTGTCACTCCTGAGAATGGCTTGGTGGGATGGAGCTGATCATATGGTACTTGAAGGCTGTCGAACGTCTCGACGGACAGGACACTGAGTCCTCCGCCGCCGTCGATGAGCATCTTGGTGACTTGGACATTGCTGATGACGGGTGAACGGAGCATCGGGAGGACTCCAGCGGTTGCCGCGCATTTGAGCTGGTCCGCCGAGCTAAAGGTGATGGCGTACTTGGATCACTTGAGCGGGCGCATAGCCTCGAGCTTGGGGAGGGCTGCATTCACTTCGCGGGAGAACTGCTTGAAGATGCGTTGGGAGGCTAGGGCTTGAGCGCCACCCAAGATGCAGGCGATGGCGTGCGGCTCCTGGAAGCCCCTAGTCCCTTCGTCCTGTTGATGGTCGTCATTCCTTCTTGGCGGCATCAGTGGTGGGAGACAAGGGTTGCCCTAAGGACAATCCTCAAGAGGCTGGTCCCTCCAGGCGCCGTCACGAGGCTGGTCCTGCGAACGATCCTCGCGAGGCTGGTTGCGCCACTCTTGGCAGGGCCCACGGTCGTCCCAACATCCTCCACCTCCTCCGCCATAGCCCCGGTTGTTGTGCTCGGGGCATCCGCCGAAGCGTCCATCTCGAATGGCCCTGAGATCTTGACAATCGTTGGTGTTGTGCGTGCGCATGTTCTGGAAGGCGCAGAATGTACGGCCGCCCTTGGACGACTCGGGAAGATTTCGGCCATGCTTGGTGTCTGGTTCTGCTGCGAGTACGGCCACTCCTTTGCGCTTCACGTCCTTGACCCTGGCCTTCTTCTCCTCTGGATCCGCAGCAGGGAGCTAGAGGAGGGAGAAACGCCCCTCCTTAGCCCTTGCACACTTGGTTGCTATGTTGAACAGCTCCAAGGTCGTGCACAACTCCTCATCTTGACAGCGCGGACGCCGTCTGAAAACACTGAGATGATGGCCTCATCCATCACCTTGGGGATCTTGATACGCGCGCTGCTGAAACGTTGGATGTACTTCTGTAGGGTTTCTCCCGGTTGTTGCTTGATGCAGCGCAGGTCACCCGTGACCGGGGGGCGGTCGCGAGTGCCCTGGAAGTTGGCAGTGAAGTGGCTGCGCATCTCATCCCAGGAGGAAATCGAGCCTGGGGGCAGGTTCAGGAGCCATGAGCGGGTGCCATCCTTGAGAGCCATGGGAAACCAGTTCACCATGACCTTTTCGTCGCCGTTGGCCGCTTCGAAGCTCAGCTCGTAGAGCTGTAGAAACTCTGCAGGGTCGGGGGTGCCGTCATAGCGAGGAGGTAGATCCGACTTGAATTTTCCCGGCCAGATGACGTTGTATAGCTCAGGAGTGAAGGCGCGGCAGCCCGCTGTGGCCACCGGGGCCCATCGTGGAGCTGGAGCTTGACCTTGGCGTCCCTATGCCGCCACGACAAGTGGCACATGGCCCTTCCGCAACAAGCGATCGTGACGTGGTGGTGCTGGAAGCGGTGGAGCATCTTCTTGTGGACGGGGAACCTCCTGGCAACTTCTTTCTTTGTGCACGCACACACAGGACGACATGAGGCGCTCCATGATGCGAGGGAGGACGCCGTCTTGACATGCGGGAGGCTGAGGTGCTCCATGAGCCGCGCGCCTCGGTGCGAGGGAGCCATCTTGGTGCTGAGGGGGCGGGCGAGGCAGCGAGAGGGATGGTGCAGGAGAGCCCCCCGTGGCGCTGACGAGCTCGATGATGCGGTCCAACCAGTCCTCGTAGAGGTCGTCGACCGGGCGGTAGCACAGGAGCTCGCGTGCCATGAGCAGCGCAGCCTGTGCGTCCGTGGGAGCGCGGCGAGCGTGAGACGATGAGACGGCCAGAGTCAGCGATGGGGTGGCGGTGCGACCGCCTCGCCGCACAGAGGGGTGCAGTGAAGAGGCTTGCTGCTCGTTTGCCGCCGGGCCGGTGGCGGCGTTGGCGATGGGTGACGAAGAACAACGAGGAGGTCCGCTGACAGGGGCTGTCTAAGCGACACGGGTGGCGAGAGGGGCCCGGCGCTCATCGCGGCCCTGGCAAGCATCGGCCATGAACTTGGCGGAGTGGTGAAGCGCGAATCAACAAAGAGGAAAGCTTCGGCGCACCCCTACCTGGCACGCCAAATGTCAGATTTCGCATTCCGACAAAACCCTTGAGGTTCGAACACTAGGGTGCGCACAAAGATCTCTCCCCCTGTCTAGCTCGCACACTCTATGATCTCACGGCCTAGCTCGATGAACCCAAAGAAAATGAGACACAAGATTTATACTGGCTCGGGCCACCGTTGTGGTGTAATACCCTATTCCATTGTGGTGTGGTGGATTGCCTCTTGGGCTAAGGATGAAGAGTTACAAGGGAAGAACAGCCTCGCGAGGAGAGGTGTTCTTGTTCTTGGTGAACTTGAGTGGTTGGGGTGCTATGGATTCGATCTAGGTCCGAATTAGATGCCTCCCTATGGTGGTGGCTACACCTATTTATAGAGGCCCTGGTCCTCTTCCCAAATATTGAGCGGGAAGGGATCCCACAATGGCCAAATTCGAAGGAGACAACTAGTACAAGCTATCCTGATAAAAGTAGTCTTCGCCTGCAAAAGGCTCTGGTGGTGACACCGTCTTGGGCTCCACGGTGACCTCCGTCATGCCGTCCTGCTGGTCTTGCTCTTGCTGCACCGATTTGGAAACCTTTGGATGATGCCTCGAGACTCCTCGCATGCGCTTGCCCCTTTAGCACCAAAGAGGTAACGAGAACACTGCGCACGCTGGTGCCCACCTGGCTCCAGTCATTATGGCTTGCGTCACAGAAGCCTCGTGAGGTGCCCCTTGCCTTGATCTCCCCGCCTCTTGCGAGCCAGCCTGGTGAGGCGGCCCCTGAGGAGACCTTGCGTCATTCGCCTCATGAGGGTCTTGAATGTTTGCTGGTGAAGATGGGCCGTATGGGGCCGCTGGTGGAGCCACGCTGTGGGCCGCAGGTAGGCAAGTCCGGGGACCCCCGTTCCTAGAACCCCGAGAGATGCATGAGTGTTGCGTGCGTGGATGTGTACGTGTGAGTGTTGCCTGCATGCATGCACGCATGCATGCATGAGGCTTCTACTCCCTCCCATTGACATGTTCATATTTCAAGCTTCATTAAAACATTGCATTCAAGAATTAAGAGAAAACTCACTGATGCATGTTAAAGTTCCGATCCTTTGATCTTCACGCATGCATGCATGCATTCCAATTAATACGTTCTTAAACACAATTTTCGTGAGGAAAACGAGCCCATTATTGAGTACTACTTTTGGAAAAAAATCTTCGGGTACTCATCATTTACAACTACCTTGGTTCATGATTTTTTATTGACCTGCATATAAAAACCGGAAGGAGGGAGTAGGTACTAGTACTAGTAGTAATCCTACGTAATTGGCGCCGGGTGCCTTGACCAATGGTTCTTGTTGTTAGAAACGATGAGAGTAGAGGCATAGGGATACTGTAGATAGGAAATCTAGGCTATCCATTATTCCCCATCTCGATCAGAGAGAAATACTTTTTCCCCGTCTCAGTCAGAGAGTACCTATTCACCTAGTCGGTGAAGTGACAATACACGCTGTAGCAAATGGGACACTTAATTAATAAGCTGAGCCAGCATGTTGGTGTTACTAAATCCGCCTTACCCTCTACTGCCATCATGTTTGCTAGTGGAGCACGCTTCCGCAAATATGCCTACGCACCTCTCTCTTCCATCAACTGACATATGGGCCCTCTTATGATGAACCCACATGTCATTGGCTTAACTATTTACACTCCAAAGGACGGAGTTCCACAGAGGGTAGTCCGGAATTATTAGGCCGGACAAACTAAGACCCTACTTTTTCGCTTGGTTCTGTTGGCATTGCATTTACTCATTGGGTGAATTAACTTACCAAGAAAGAAGGGACTGCATGCAAGCATGACAGTCAAGACTACATGCAAGGAGGAGAGAGATGGGGCTGCATGCAACCGTATTAATTAATGTAAGAAGCCAATGCATGCCCGATTTAAGTGGTCATTCTCACTTTCCTATACCCAGCTGTGTACGCGGAACCTATTACTTTCTATAACTACCCCAAGTTATTTTTGCCTTGGTCTTAGAGATTCCTATAGATGTAGTACTCGCTCCAAAAAAGGCCGACCATGTGCATGGCTAATCCCTCTGTCTAGATGTATAAGTCATAGGTTGTGCACCGTGACCAAGGCAAAGGGAAAAACGAGAGATTTTGATGCTTGTTTGCTAATTAATAGCATTGCATGCCATGAACTGACCACTGTTTGAAAGTCTAAGGTTGGGTTTTTGGTTTTCATAAGATGACTACACATAGATGGAGGGAGTACCATCCCTTGCTCTGTTGTTGAGTGTGTGCACGATTCACGTTCCATTGAAAAAAATAATGTTGCATGCGTGCCATCGAATAGAATAACTTCATTTATAAATTATATATAAGGCGCCACAGCATCATGGTTGAAATTTGGTTCGTTCACGCCTGGTTCCCAACCCACCACTGACAACTACTACACTCGCCCAATTATCACGTGAGATGCCTCTTCATACAGAAATGAACTCACCGTGTACCTGCGCGTAAGTACAAAAGAGGCAAAGAGTACCTGCGTCAGTGACTGCACCTCCTCTCGTTGTGCACGTATTCCTTTTTTGGGTGATTCGTGTATGTATGCCACCTACATTCGTGACCGTTGGCGAGTCTCTACTACTACTTACTCCATTTTCTTGCGTGACCCGTGGACCTGGATGCTGGATGTCCCATGTGTCAGCAAAACGTAGAACGCTTTCTGACGACGGAGCAAGGAACCTCGCGGTGGAGCGCTCTGGACTCTTAATATATATATATATATATATATATATATATATATATATATATATATATATATATATATTTAGCGATATAAAATCGACTCAATCTTCTCCACATCTAGTAGAACTCTGAAACACGGCAGTCCAGTGTAGTTTACATCATACTAGCAAGATGCCCATATGTTGCACAGAACATCAAGATGCATTTGTATGAGTAGTTTATCTTGTGGGAGATAAGGTTGAACAAGGGAAGGCCTTATTTGCAAATTTGGAGAGGTGTATGGGTATCTTTTTGCAAAATTGTCATAGTTTCCTTCCTATCCATGGAATATAAATCGGACGACCTATATTGCAGGATGGCAGGCACACCATCACCACCAACTCCGTTTTTTATAAGAGTAGATACATGACACACCTCACGCTATCACCATATTTATTCGCCTCTGTGTGACACCTAGCTCTAGTAATCCACCAGCTTGTATCGGTTCTCGCTCCTCGTCTCTCTCAAAGTGCAGCGGGCTGACGATTTTGCTGTCTACTGAGGTCGGTTAGCGACATGCCAAGAGCATTCAAACAAAGTACTATACTCTATTGTTATGCCAAGAAGAGGAAGCGCTTTGACCGACAAACCAAAGGAGACAGGCGTGTTGTGCTGTGAGTGGGTGCAGTTTCTCGTTTTGAACTTGTTTGGTGTAGTAGTAACACTTGGGTTTGCACCTTCATAGAATGATGAAAATCCCCACTAAAAAGGCGCTTTGCTTTCTGCTAATCCCACATTTTGTTCTTGTTTTGTGCATTAAATTGTTTAGTTCCATGATTAAGATATAATTAACAAATGCATGTAAAACATTCTTTTTTAGTGCTGTAGTACTCCTCACACATGCATGCGTTGCGATTAGCCCTTCATCCATGCGTTGCGGTTAGTAATGTATTCTTCGAAGTTGCCTTTGACTATTGATAAGATTTTATATAATTTGAAAATTATATCATTCGAAGATCCTTTAACCTATGAAATTGATGGTATGCTTTGAGCAACTTGCATGTCAGTTAGTCTTGAAAAACACTTTAGGCCCTATATATACATTGACAGACGGAGTACATGATACTAGCAAACGCTCACCATCTAGTAGTTCATTGGTTGGTTTTCGATTTTTGAATTGATTAGTGCTAGTACACTTGATGATGTCCTGCTACTGTCCAATCACTACTAGGAAAAGGCTAATTAGTGGTGCACCTGTTTTGGCCATTAATGGCGCACTACTGGTGCGCCACTATCATCACGCCACTAGTAACTAATACTAATGGCGCACCCCTGGTGTGCCATTAGTATACCAGACAATAGTGGCGCACCAGGGAGTGTGCCATTAGTATGTCAAATGGTGCGCCATTACTATGCCTCCCAGAGGGCCATATTTACCTTGTACTCTGGGTTACTAATGGCACACTTCTAGGTAGTGCGCCACTAGTGTGTTTATTGCAGTGCGCCACTAAAGTGCAGTGTGGTGCGCCACTAGTATGAATATTAGGAATTTTTTTCTTTTCTGATATTTGCATAGGTTACAAAATATATTACTGCACAGAATATAGACAGCACAACTATAAACAGCAGATTCATCGAATACAATAGAAGATTAGTCTCCGAATACAATTCATCATATTAGTCTCCAAATTCAAAAGACCAAACAAAGTTAGAACATTAAAAGTCTCGAGACCACAAGTAGCGAGTTTGTCTTCACATTACAAGTCGATATCGATCATCTAAATTACCATCACATAGAAGAGAGCTGCGGTCATCACGATGAGCATCATCGCGATGAAGCTGGTCTTCATCCGGTTCCTCCTCCGCTCCCTCCTCTCTCCCACTAGATAGCGCGCGTATCTAGCTTCCGCCTCCGCCCTAGTGGTGTACCCTTTTGTAACTGTTACTGCTGAAACGGTGAACCTGTCTCCGACACTCCTCCCAGTCGTCGTAGACTCCGGGAACCTTACCCTTGTACACGACATACGACGGCATCTCCATGCACTAGCCAAACAAAATGTTAGTAGCAATTCACTGACAATACATAAGCAATATATAAGTATGCAACAAAATGATTGGAAGAGAAAAGCAACACATTAATAGAACAATTCATGGTCCTACTAATAAATAGCATCAATTACATATAAGTTGAATGACTGTCCAAACCAGAGAGACATACAAGTTCATTAAAGTTTAATTACAACATGAGCTAATCGATATTTCAGAACTACATAGCATCCCTACTTTTGACTCGACTCAGGGACCGGAGCATGGATGAAGTCGCTGTCTGTCGTGATGGTCATGAAATCGCGGGTGTTGTCAGCCTGCATTTGTAGTGTTGTTTCTATCTCACTGTTGGACGGTTGATATCTCAGGTAGAACTGCCCCGAGGTATGAAGGACATCTTGATGGATGATTTTTGCAAACTCCGACTGGATGCGAAAGAATTCTTGTCTGATGTCCGCGTCCTGGATTGCTGACAAGCTTGCGGCCAAATCTTTGAGATTATTTGGTAGCAGGAGGTGATTATGGTCCCGTACGATCGCCCGCATGTGATGGAGGGCGTAGTAGGCATCCTTCTGACAGCCAGGCGGCTGCTTGACGCAGGGGAACGTCGTATTGTGGGCGAACACGTGCTTGCCGTACCTACGATTGGCCTGCTGAAGGTGCCTCCAGATCTGGCGTAGTCGGGGAGAACCTCATCAAGAACTTTCTTGATATTTGTGTAGTCTTTCTTTGACTGACGGTCCGAGTCAAAATACGTGGCCATGGAATATTCCGGGCTTAAGAGGATCAATGTGTAATGTGTGTCACTGCACAAAACACGGAATGTTAGAAAAAAAAGAACGTTCGAAATCTAAGAAATCATATGTTACGGGGCGGTGAGGGGATGACTTACTCGGGAAAGTAAGGCATGAGGAAGTTATCCTTATTTTGATTTGCCAGAATGACGCCTTCGAGGTATGAACTCGCGACTTGCTGGTCCCTAGCACTGCCCAAGATCTTGGCACGCATGTAGAAGGGGTCGACTATCACGATGTCCGGGGTCTTGTCTCTAATGATCCACATCTCCATACTCAGCGAAAATAGTAGAATGAAGGTGTAGTGCAGCGGATGAAGGTTAAACATAGCGAAGATGTCATCAAACCACAAGACGATCATACCCCCGATGGCGCTATCCACAAAGCCCTTGCCCTCTGGCACCTTGGCCACGAAAACCAGGTATGCTACATCATTCTTTCGGAGACGCCGCTTCTCCAAATAAAGAACACTGTGATGCAAACTCCGCATACCACTGGTTGCAGCATTGAGCAGATTAGTCGGTAGCATCGGCCTACCCGCCACATGCACCCACCTCGAGATATCCTTAGGTGAAGGTGGCCTGTCCTGAGGACGGATCGTACTCGGTGCCGGCTGGCTCGCACCCTTGTACTCTTTCTTTTCTGTCCCTTCTTCTTCTGGTGTAATGGGACCGAGTTCTGCTCACAGACAGCCTTCTTGAGTGTGTTGGGGCTGATAATATTTTGTACCTCGGCTATCTGAGGCTCAGTGAAGGCGGCAGCTGGAGGCGTCTCCTGAGAACTGAACGCCAGACGACGCCTGTTGCAACTAGGTTTCTCCGCGGTACCAGCTAGATCGTCTTTTGCAGGGTTGGGTTCTTGAGAAGGAGGCCCCAAGAACTCGTCACCGTACCCATGTTTGTTGAAGTACTTATCGACCCTGGTAAATGTACCGTCGTCGTCGTCGTCCAGATCATGTGCCATATGAATGTCCGGATCCTGTGCCATATGCATGTCCAGCATGTCCGGTAGCGTTGCGGGGGTCTTGCCATGGCTTGGCGCCGGCACTACTGGCGGTGTTGTTGTGGGGTGGTGTCCCCCGCCCCCAAACGAATCTGGCTCTTCGGCCAAAGCATGGGCCAGATTATGCAGGCGGTGAGGGTCATCACATCATCTTCGTTGGCCCCATGGGGTCGATACAGAGGTAACATGTCGTTGAAGCCCGGCAGCACCCGAACCAGTTGAACCCTATAAATGGTGGGTGGCATCTGATTACCGTGGAACACGCGGTTGCCCGGTTGAATGATTCTGCCCTTGGCGACATCGACCAACTCGTCGTTCATGAAGTGCATGAGAGTGCACGGAACATCGGCGGTGCCCTGCGAAAACATGTAGGGCGTCAGGGATGCCCAGTCAATGGCAAGGAGATGAAGTCATCGGCCGAGAGGCTTAATTAGTTACCGTGATTGCGTCGAGCTCGGCTAATGTCGAGGCACCGCCAACGGGGGGCATGCAAGTGACGGAGGGGCTGCTTGCTGGCGAGGTGCCGACCGGCGTATTCTTACCACACCTGGTGCATTAAGCTGCAATGCTGGCACCGCCGAGGGAGACACCAATGCCGCCTTCGCCGGAGACACCAATGGCGCCACCGGCGCGTTGCGCGAGTTGCTGCCCGTGAAGCTGGGAATCGGGGGCGGCCCCTGTTGGCCGCCCGCAATCCATGCCTGCAGCCTAGAAACCAAGGTAGGCATAATGGCGGCGATCGTCGCTTCCAGTTGGTCTCACACTTGCTCTTCGACGATCTCCGGAATCCACACCACTTGTGCCTTGAGTTGTTGAACCTCACGGTCCTGGCTTTTCGAGCTGGTCTTTCTCTCCTTTCGCCCAGCGGTATAGTACTCCAACCATTTCGTGGACAAGCCTTTGCCAGCCACATGACCAGCTGACGACGGCTTACTAAGCTTATCGTTGTTTTTCATTACGTTCAACACCCTATTTAAAGAGGTGTCGAAAGGGGAGCTCTGAGACAACCCCACGCTACTGCTTTCAGTGTCCTGCGGAAGGAATGTGAACCATTTAGAAAATTGGCGTCATTAATTAGAATGCAACCATATGGAGCTAATTACGCGGGGGGTGTATTCCTTACCAGAACACGCTCAAGAGCTTTGGTCTTCTGATCCGTGGTAAGCTCCTTGCTTACCGGGTAAACCTTGTAGCGGGCCCTGACATAGTTCCTTGTCTACTTGTCACGGTATTTCTCGAAGAGGGGCGGTAGGCCTTGCTCGGCACGCTCCGCGTCCTCCTTGTCCCATATAGGTTCCGACACTCTGTAACCGCCGGGACCGAGTTTGTGGACCCCTAAGTTCAAGTCCCGCATCACTTTCCCCCACTGACTTGATTCCACGGTTGTGTCGCTCTCGCACTTGATCTTGAACTCTAGGTAGTCATCTTCGCTGATCGAAGGATGTTTCTCCTTGATATTCTCATAACTATCACCTTTTTCAATCATTCTCTTCACCGCCAATCTCCAAGTAGCCAGGGCCGTGCTTATCTTCGTGAGGGCGGCACTATTCACTTTATTCCCTGCGAGGCTTGTGTTTGCGAAGTCACCGGGGAACTTGTATCGTTCGTGCAGCTTCGTGAAGAGGAGGTTGCGCAAATTCCCTCGGTCATGGTGTTGATCGAGATGGTGCTCCGGAGAATGCACCCGAGCTATCCCGTGTACCCCTTGACTATTTCTTTGGGTGTCGTTGGATGCCCCTCGGAGAACACTTCAGTAAATTCCTCCTTGACGGTGCCGAGCACGTTCGGGCGCCGGTCCTTCCATTGCCTCTTCAGTTGGCTGCCATCTATGCGTGCGCTGCCATCATGAGTGGTGGCATCCTCGGCGGCACCATCAGTGGTGTCATCCCCGACGCCACTAGGGGTTGTGTAGTCAGGATCGGTGTCTTCCGCGGCATCCTCATAGCGGTGAGGTTCTTCCTCCATCTCCTGGGATAGCTCCCAGAATGCCTTGACCGAACCGCCGGCCTCATCGTTGTGGGCCATGTTTCGCTCTAAATAGGAAAAAAGTTTGGTCAAAAAGTTGGTTATTGTCAAGGAACAAGATCATGGTCTCATCATTTAGGGTTTGTCGACACCGAGGCATCCTAAAAGCTAAGCTTTTATCATTTAGGGTTTGTCGACGCCGAGGCAATCTAAAAGCCTAATCTTTCATCATTTAGGTTTTTATCGACACCGAGGCACCCTAAAAGCCAAGGTTTTATCATTTAGGGTTTGTCGACGCTGAGGCACCCTAAATGCTAAGTTAAGTTTTCATCATTTAGGGTTTATCGATGCCGAGGCACCCTAGGTTGACTGATATATATGGGTATCTTCTAATAATATACCCTATCAAGATAAGGGAAGGAGAATTCTAAGTTGGGCCTAATCACTTGGCTCTATTGCCACCTATGGTTTAATGCGGCAAGAATAAAGGGGCAGTTGATCCTACTTAATTAAGTACTAAGATACTCCGGCCCATGCATTAGTCGCAAGTACCCCATATGTCCTATTTTTAGCAAAGTCATGCTAAAATTCACAGAAAATTTCAGCATGACCTTTGCTGAAAATAGGACATATGGAG
Organism: Triticum aestivum; assembly: GCF_018294505.1. Taxonomy (NCBI): domain Eukaryota; kingdom Viridiplantae; phylum Streptophyta; class Magnoliopsida; order Poales; family Poaceae; genus Triticum; species Triticum aestivum. The sequence goes on along the minus strand of NC_057803.1, from coordinate 342,365,638 downwards.
TACCCGAATTTGCCGGAATAGAAGTTAATCGACATTCCGGCAAACTCAAGGGCCTCTCGGGGTGCAGCAGCAGAATCACAAGTTGACAAAATTCTCAAGTAGTACAGCAGCAACATCACAAGTAGTACCAATGAACATATAGTCCAGCACATTCTGAATTTGTTTGTCAAAGTGTTAGTAAGCATCACCCCCACAATGTGCATCCCTTGATTCCCTTCTCACCAGCAAACCACACTAATGCTCTAACTAGTGTACATAATTCATTCACCATGATCACATTTTCTTTTCTTTATACAGAAGCCTTTCACTATAACTATCTGCATCTAGCAAAGATATGCATGACACATAACCACTCCCACCAAACCTGCAAAAGTGCAATAGCTGAAAATCCAGAGAAGTAAAGGGCATTACCAGAATGCAAGACTCTAAGCCCTACACAACTATGCAGCCTGATCACAAACGACATTCTTGGTCCTCTTGGATATAGATCAGTTGCATTGAATATAAGCACTTCGATGTTCAGGTAAAAGTAGCACTAAGAGGCAATGGAAACACAGAAGCAGTTGACGGAGCCTATAAAAAACCTGGAGACAATTTACCAATTTATTATACATGTAACTGAACCTAGAGAACCCATAAACTAGCACAATAAGGCTTGCTTCCTGTGCACCTGTGCACCAAACCTATAGAACTAGTGAACCAACTCTCTGTCTGTAACAAGAACTACAGCTAGAAAGCTAGCACCAGATGCACTTGGGGATATACTAGTTATGTACTTCACATCCGGATGGCAATTACCTAGTATTCTCTACCTAATATTAAAGGGAGGATTGTTTCTCCAATTTTTTTGGTTTACGATGGGACCCAGATTAGCTTTCGTCCGTCGGACCAGTTGTTTTTCTCGTTCGTCATGATTTGTTTCGGCCAAAAAATCGCAGGACGCTCAGAGATGAGCCGCGATGGGCCGGCCCACTAGCGGATGATGTACCAACAGCTCGCCCCAGTAAAAAAAGTCCAAGAAAAAAATTAAGCGCTAGCAGGATTCGAACACGCGGGCTCGTGGTTGACCCGTGAGATTGCTATCCACTGGGCTAAGGGTTACATTATGTTTTATTTGCAGCGCAATATCCTAAATTAGGGAGCAACCACGCCAGATACTATGATCAAAAGAAAAACATTTTTTGAAAAAGTAGATATATTTTAGAACGCGAATATTTTAGCAAATTTCTAAACAAAAAAATTAAACTCGAACATATTTTCATAGAAAACAATATTTATCTTTCTATTTTTTTGAAACCTGAACATTTTTTAAAACACGAACATGTTTTGAAAACTAGGAGGTACTATAGCGAACGTTTTTCTGAATTTGATAAAATTTTCTAAAAACACAATTTTTTTTTGAAATTTGAATTTGATAAGGCAATTTTTTTTTTTCAAAATATGAACAGTTTTTGAAAACTGGGAAGTATTGTATCTAACACTTTTAATTATGTACCTACTAAAAAAGCAACGTGCGGTTCTCTGAATTTTCGGTCTGGCCATTGCATAGGATTTTTCAGCCGTCTCGCACAAGGGCCACACACAAGTGAAAGAAAAAACGCCTTTTGTTCCCAGGTGAAAGAAAAACGCTTAGATTTTTTATTTCTCAGTGTTTTTGTATTTATGAATGTCTCAGGGGTGTCGCTCAGCCTCAGTCTGTGTTGTGGCCCAGCGAAGCCGGCCCAAGGCAGGCAAGGAAAAAAATATTAGTTTTCGTTTGGAATCAAACTTGCGACCTCCCTCCCCATCCAGGTAAATTCAACGCAACCGATTAGCTAGATCAATGTTTGCGTTTAGGTGTAGGTTATTTTGACTATTCCATAGTCTCACCTTTGTTGCTTATAGACAATCCCTTCGGTTGATATACTTTTTTGAGTTTTTAGGTATCAAGGAACTGACTTGTGAAACAATAAGCCAAGGGTAATGAACGGCAAGAAAAAAATTAAGGAGGGAAATTTAGTTGAGACAACTATATGTCAAATGACATGAGACCTGACAAAGGAAAGAAAGAATTCGAAGAGAGAAATAAAAAGGAAGAGGAGAACTTTATTTTTGAGGGCTAGAAAGAGGAGAACTAGACCTGAGATGGAAGGAAGGAAGATACATATATGGTGGATTATTAATAGGTGATGGGCTGGGATTCAAACATACACGTGACATGGAAAAATACATGGGAAACCAAACAGTGATTTCGCTGCGGTGCCGTCGTGGTGCTCTTCACCGACGTAGCCGTCCGCGAGCGGCTCCACCTCCTGGCCCTCGCCTTGTGCCGGCCCCGAACCTAGGGTTCTAGTACGGTTGCTTCCTCCCGGTCCAAGCCTCCAAGGTGTACGGCCTTGACTACAATTTCGCAGGTGAGCCCCTTCTCCCTTCATTCTTCTTAAGGTTTCATGGTGGGGGCCTAGAAGGATTCATGAGACTATACATACTAAAGGAGGAATATGTATTGGAAGCGCTGATAAAATACCGGTAAAAGGAATTTAATCATAATTTTTTGTACTTTCTAATAACATTATTAATTATGAGGATTAAGAAAGTAAAATGCCCACAGATGTATTGTTTTAGTTCGATTTATTAAACTAGGGATATGCAACGTACCTTTTTCTCCATCGCGTCTTCACGTACGACTAGCCTCACTCGGCTCAGTGACACCCGTCATAATGCTTGAGGAGTCTAACTAAGAATTCACGGTCTATCTAACACAAACTACTCAATTTATACAATAACACGAATATATAGGTGTAGTGCTTTTCCCTATTATATTAACCGGATGTAAAAAAATATGTGTTCGACACACTTGATCTCGTCGGACACGAAGGAGGCCCAACATTGGTTAGTGACAACTGGTACTGCGACCACTGGCGACGATGACGACAAAGAGGACAAGAGAAAACATGGGTCTGATGTCATATTCAAATGAAGGATGTGGCCCAGAGGGTGATGTATTAGTCATGTTTGTTATGTTAATGGGCATAAGGATGAGGCCTTTAGGCATGTTCAGTGGGTAAGGGCGCGTGGGGCTGTTTTTCCCGTTGCAACGCATGGGCATGTTTGCTAGTATAAGCTAAAATTACCTAGTAAGTGCTCAATCAATAAGGTACAAGGTGAACTGAATTGACTTTCCAAATTGAGAAGCGCAGACAGAGCATAAGCAAAGAGGTCAACTTCTAATATCTATTCAATGCAAATAGTAGACATCTGAGTTCTGGTGCTCATATTGGAACATCTAGAACACCAAAGGCATCTTCAATGTGAAAATTATTACCCCTACACAACTATTTGGCATAATCAAAATTCAAAAGTAACATTCTTAGATATAGTTCATGGGTGCTCGGGGGAAAGTAGCACAAACAGACAATGCAAACAACCAATCAACTAGTGAAGCCAATCAAGAACCTAGAGATATAGCTAGCAAACTAGGAAGTACATGTAGAGAAAAAGCGAAAAGGTTACATGTTCACTGCGAAATAATGGATGCGTGAGTTCCAGTGCCCATATATGAAAAATCTAGAGCAGCAAAGGGCATCATCATCAAAGTGAAACTCTTAAGCCCTACATAATTATGCAGCCTTGATCACAAATGACATTACTGGATTTAGATCTGTTGCAGTAAATATAAGTACTTGGATGCTCAGATTTAAAGTAAAGTGCATGAGCAGGCAATGCAAACACACAATCAATTGGTGAAAACCATCGACAACCTTGGGACAAATCTGGTGCATCAAACCTAGATAATCAGTGGACCAATTCTAAGTATGTATCAAGAACTCTAGCTAGGAAGTTAGCAACAGTTGAACTTGGGGATATACTAATCATGAACAATCTCTCCTGGTCGGTCCAACTCAGAAATCACACCATTGTTCACATCCCATGGGCAGTCCCCGTAGCAACAAAAGCTAAATTTAGACATATCCAACCGATCTCCTAAGCCCTGACCCCTAGAAACATTATGCTAAACCCAACTATGGCAGAAGGTGGATCCAGATTTTAAGGAATCGAGCGAGGCAAGGGGGCGGAATGTACCACTTGGCGCGGGCCTTGAGCTTGAGGGCGGAGGGCTGCGATGCGGTGCAGGCCCCCTCGGTGGCGATCTTGTAGAACAAGAACAGCCAAATTAGTTGGGATCCGGCTTAGATTAGATAAGAAAGAAGGAGAAGGGGACGAACTGGGGTACCTGCGCTATCCTGCGGTGGTTGAGGTGTTGGATCCGGCAGCGGAGCCCAAGGGGGGTCGTCGGAATGGCGCCTGCGGCAGCGCCGAAGACGAGAAACTGGGGAAGGGAAGGGAAATTCGGTGAGACGGCAGCAGGGAGTGAACGGAAGGAGAGGAAATGCGGATCCTTTAGTACCTGGCTTGCTCGGAGCCGAACGGGAAACCCTGGGCCTGGTGGCGTGGCGACGGCGATAGCGAGGAGGCGGGGCGAGAAGGAGACGAAGCGAAGCAGCTTGTTGCGGCGGGGGCGAGGGGTCGTCGTCGGCAAGGTGGAACAGGGGAGGGTGCAAGGGGAAGGGGAGGATGGGGAGAGGGAGGCGGCGGGGGCGCGGGGGCGGCGACGCACGTAGGGGTGGTGACGCAGTGGGTCGGGGCAGCGGCGCGCAGTGGGGGGACTGAGAGAGATGTGAGATTGGGGATCAGGGATTGGGGATTTTAGTCGGGGGAGGGATAGCAATGGAGCACCACCTAGCGGTGCGCCATTAGTAACTTTTTTTGTATATTAATGGCGCACCACCTAGCGATGCGTCATTAGTAATTTTTTTTTGATAGCAATGGCGCACCACCTAGCGGTGCGCCATTAGTAATTTTTTTTGGATTTTTAGTTGTATTCATTTGTGAATTGGTAAAACATTTATGAATATGAAAAAGTATCATCAAATTTGAAAAAATATTCATGAATTCAAAAAGTGCCCATGAAATTTAAGCAGGAAAGGAACACTGAAAAATAAAATACAAGAATAAATAAAAATAAAAATTTGTATATCAATGGCGCCCGTCATTCGAGTGTGTCATAAATACCTTCATAGCAATGGCGCACCCTCCCCTGGTGCGCCATTACTAACTGTTTTTTTATTTTTAGTTGCATCTAATAATTTTTTAGAAAATGACAATCAAATTTGAAAACATTTATGAATGTGGAAAAATATCATTAGATTTCAAAACATTTATGAAAAAATATGAATATGAAAACATTTATGAATATGAAAAAATATCATCAAATTTGTTATTTGATTTTTTTGGATTTTTAGTTGCATCTAATAATTTTTTAGTTGCATCTAATAATTTTTTAAAAATATCATCAGATTTCAAAATATTCATGAATTCAAAAATTGTCACCCATTTCCATATGTCGAAATACAATCGAGAAATGAAGACTACGATTTAAATACAATCGATCTTAGCTAGCTATTTTTTCACAATCTTCTTGCCCTTCTTTTTCGCAAATGGAGTTCTTCTGTTGAACGGACGTCCTTTAGGTAGGGTGGTCCTGCTTCTTCTTGTGGTGTATGGCACTTCATCGTTGTCGTCAGTTCCATCTTCGGGTCGCCGTGGTCGAAGTCTTGCTCATTGGCGACTCCATCCATTCCAATGATCTTCCTTTTGCCTCTCCTCACGACAACACGACTGGGCTTTGACGTGTCGGTAATGAAGAAGCATTGGTCCACTTGGGAAGCCGGTACCCATGGCTCATATTTCGCGGTGATGTTTGCGCCCGCGGTCTTGGATTTGGCTTCGGGGATAACCATGGTGGTGAAATATCGGTCTTATTTTAGGACACTGTTGGCCCATCTGACACGGAACATCGGGACCTTCTCTCCAGCGTAGCTTAGCTCCCAGATCTCCTTGATCCTTCTGTAGTATCTGTCCTTGTCGTTACCGGTGTAGGATTCCATCGTTACCCCGGAGTTCTGATAACCATCGCTCTTCATGTCCTTGTCCTCGGTGTAGAATGTGTAGCCATTGATATCATACGCCTCATAGGTCATCAGGTTGTGCTCGGCGCCCTGTGACAAGGCGGATATGAGTTTTTCTTCCGCGGAAGAATCCTCATGTAAAGGGTACGACTGAAGCTTCTCCTTGAACCAACGCGTGAGATTATATCTCCGTCCATCCTCTGTTGGCCTCGGTCATTGTATGTCTTCTCAATAAAGGTTTTGTGCTCTACCACCCAAGGGTCGACCACGTCTATGTGTTGTAGCGTGACTAGGTTTGCTCTTTCAAAGTCAGTGATTCGACCCTCGAAGTCGAAATGCATTTTGCGGCGACCATCACGGTGACCCCATCCAGCGAGCCTGCCGAGGTGCCTGTTGATGGGCAGACCAACGGGGTTCTCGGTGCCTAGATAATTTGTGCAGTAGGAGAGGAACTCTTCGGTCAGAAAGCCCCTGGCTATGCTTCCCTCTGGACGTGACATGTTGGAAATGTATCCTTTGATGACACCATTCATGCTTTCAAACGGCATCATGCTGTGCAGGAACGTCGGCCCGAGTTGGATGATATCCTCCACGATATGGACCAGCAGATGCACCATAACATCGAAGAATGCGGGCGGGAAGTACATCTCAAGCTCGCATAGTATCACCATGATCTTTTCCTGTAGCCTTCTGAGTTGCCTCACGCCAACCGACTTCCGAGAGATGACGTCGAAAAAGTTGCATAGGCCAAATAGCGTTTCACGGACGTGCGTGTCCATGATCCCACGGATTGCAACTGGAAGTATCTGCATCATCAGCATGTGATAGTCTTGAGACTTCATCCCGCTGAACTTCTGCTTCGCTGAGTCTAGGTATCTGCTTATCTTCCCCACGTAACCGTAAGGAAGTTTTACTCCTATGAGGCAGGTGAAAATTTGCTCGATCTCCTCCTGACTTAGAGTGAAGCACGCGGGAGGGTAGTCATTTCCGGTCTTCTTGGCCTTTTGGCCTTTGCGACGACTTTCTGTGTCCTGCTTCACCTCATCATCATCATCATTAGCGTGAAGCTCCTCCTTGATGCCCATTGATTTCAAGTCTGCCCTTGCTTTCGTCCCATCTTTGGTCCTCTCTGGCATGTTGAGCAGGGTACCAAGCAGACTCTTGCACACGTTCTTCGTGATATGCATGACATCAAGGCTATGAGGCACACGGAGGATCTTCCAGTACAACAAGTCCCAGAAAACAAACCTCGTTTTCCATACCTTCAGCAGCGGCTTTGGCACCTTTCACTTCTTTCCCAGCTCCGGGCACTCTTTACAATTTTTCAACAGCTCGTCTATTTCCTCGCCGCTCCTCGTACACAGGCGTCTTCGGGGTTCGGTTTCACCATCGAATAGATCCTTGCATTTTCTCCATGGATCATCGTTGCGAAGCCACCTTAGATGTACCACGAACACGGTTTTTGAAGACCCAGGATCTCTATCTAGCTGGTGATACATTGTGTCATCCATGCACCTAACGCATCCAAAAAATCCGTGGACCACCTGCCCCGCGACATATCCGTAACCGAGATAGTCGTGCACCGTCGTGAGCAGTGCGGCTCTCATAGGGAAATATTCTTTCTCTACGGCGTCCCACGTATTGGCTGGCATTTTCCACAGCGTATCTAGCTCCTCTTTCAGCAGCCCTAGATACAGATTGATGTCGTTCCCTGGTTGTTTCAGCCCTTCAATTAGCATACTCATGTGAATGTACTTCCTCTTCATGCACAACCAGGGGGAAGGTTGTACATCCACACAAACACAGGCCAGGTGCTATGCGTGCTTCTCTGGCTGCCAAACGGATTGACTCCATCGGTGCTCGCGCCCAGCACGATGTTCCTTGGATCATCCCCAAATTCTGGGTGTTCGAAGTTCAACGCTTGCCACTAGCTCGCATCCTTAGGGTGACTCAGCATCTTGTATTTTTTATTTATCTCTGGATCATTTCCATCATCTTCTCGCTTCTTCTCCTCCCTACCTGCGTGCCAACACAGGAGCTTTGCTACCTTAGGGTCCGCTAAATATCTCTGCAGACGAGGAGTGATCGGAAAGTACCACACCACTTTTCGAGGAGCTTTCTTCCTCTTCTTGTATCGAGTGACGCCGCACACCGGACATATGGTAGACTCCGCGTGCTTGTCCCGATAAATGATGCAATTTTTCATGCACACATGGTATTTCACGTGCGGTAAATACAGAGGACACATGATTTTGTTTGCCTCCTCGGAACTGGTCGTGCACTTGTTCCCCTCGGGAAGACGTTCATGCCAGAATGACATGTTCTCGTCGAAGCATGCGTCGGTCATTCTGTGTTTTACCTTCATCTCTAGAGCCATGAGCGTTACTTTTAGGCGGGTATCCTCGGGCCTGCATCCTTAATACAATGGAGTAACCTCGTCTATCTCCAGTTAATCCATCTTGGCTTTCTCTCGCACGGCAGCACTTGCGTTATCCATCTGCTTGAGAAGAAGCTCTTGAATATGAGGGTCCTGCACCCAACCCATCGATGGTCCATCGTCGTCTGCTCCGGCATCTTCCTCATCATCATGTCCGGCATCTCCTACACGATGACTGTCTACTGCATCTACTTCGTGATCATGTCCTAGAGATTCTTCGTCTTCTCGCCCGCCCTCGTCGCGGTTGTCTTGCTGCCCTTCCTCATTTCTTGCCCGGCCCCAATGGACGACTTCATAATCATCTTCATCACCTTGCCACCGATAGCCATCCATGAAACCACGCAAGAGCAGGTGGTCCCGCACCTATACGGAATCCGGGTCCATAAGGACCCTCAGCTTGCATCTTCGACACGGACATCTTATCTCCGTCTCATTCTTTTGAAGCATCTCGACCTTCGCGGAGCTCAAAAACCTATTCATGATGCCTTCGGTCATCGTGCGGACCATGGTCGCCTGCGGGGTAGAGCAAACCCTAAACCCTAAACCCAAACACTAAACCCTAAACCCTAAACCCTAAAACCTAAACCCTAAACCCTAAACCCTAAACCTACCTAACCCTAAACCCTAAACCCCAAACCATAAACCCTAAACCCTAAACCTACCTAACCCTAAACCCTAAACCCTAAACCCTAAACCCTAAACCATTACTATTTTTGCAAAAAAATATAATTGTTAGTAGTGGCGCACCTTGGTTGTGGTGCGCCATTACTAGTTTCAAATAGTAATGGTGCACTCTACCCTGGTGCGCCATTACTAGTTTTGAAAAAAAATTAAAAAATTGTTAGTAGTGGCGCACAGAGTGTGTGGTGCGCCATTACTAGTTAAAACTAGTAATGGCACACTGTGCCTTGGTGCGCCATTAGTAGTTTTGGAAAAAAATTGTTAGTAATGGCACACCGTGTGTGTGGTGCGCCATTAGTAATGATGACACTAATGGCGCACCTGTATCCGGTGCGCCACTGCTATATAGCAGTGGCACACCACATATATGGAGCACCATTAATGTCCGTATTAGTTATATCCGTTTTCCTAGTTGTGAATATTCACGTGTGGTGGTTTCTAGAATAAAAAAGGAGGTAGTACTTATTGTGGGAAAGGTGAAGTGATGGTTGCTTCGTCCGACCAACTTAGTACTATGGGAATATTGGAGTATCAGCGGATTCAACGAAAGAGTGAAATAATGGTTGCTTCATCCGAGCAACTTACTATGGCGAAGGTGGGCTTATGTTATTTGATTGCTCACTAGTAATTATTACTATGGCAGAGCAACCGGTTTGAACCTCCCCTGCAGTTGTGCACTCAATATTGGTGCATGGCAGGTGGAGCCGGATGGAGGATGTCACACATGTTGGCGAAACAAAGTTGAATGGTTTCTGGCATGGCTATCAATCTTTCAGGAATTGTTTATATGTACGCATAATTTTCCAGCATAATGAAGTTGTACTGTAATTCTATGAAGGTTCCAACTTTGGCTCCCGCAGAAAAAAAGTTTCAATTTAGGATTCATGAGTCCTCTTGCCTCTAAGATAGTCTCGTTACAACATTCCATCAAATACAAATGAAACTGCCATGGCTGCTAATGCATCTCAATGATTCGCAGATTAGCACGAATATTGACATCACAATGGAAGACAAAGTTGTGAAAAGGTGTACAAATAAAGAAAAATGGAGTACAATTGATCGATGTTGTTTGTAGGCATGGCTCCGTTTCCTGGCCACGGTGTTCATTGGTTGGCTGCTAGTTTCACGTAGCTCTATAGCCAAGAAAGAGGTGTATGGAGGACATCACAATCCGATCATTTTGTGAAGTTCCACTAAAATCAAGTTGATCATCCCTGTTTGCACAAATATTCAGTCAGTGTGATTACAATAATAGTGGAACTAGATGATGAAACATAACACTCACAAATAAAAGACGATCACCTCTGCGGTATTTCTTTAAGACTAACTACTTGTTGGAGAATATTAAGCTCAGAGTTGGGTGAGGAGGATAGCAAAACCAATCTCCCTTTCCACAGTCCCACAGAAATGTAAAAACATTGCCCGTGTGACATTTTGGCGGAACCGCACAAAACATGCTTAAGAAAAGAGTGATTTGTGTAGTTCACCAAAAGGTCGCAATAGCAACGAGGTGAATTGGATAGCCCTATTTGCAAAAAGACGTGGAAAGGAAACAATTACTGCCCAATAAAGGGTTGAACACACATACTCCAAAAAAGAAGCATATTCCATGTCATAAGGGAAAGATAGCAGCATAGTGGATTATCAAAAATGGTGCGAGGACGAGATTGCAAGATGGAATGTACGCCAAATGAGCTATTTTTTGGGAAAAGAATTAGGGATGATCCACATGCAGGATTTTCCACATGCAACAACGTGGGAAGATGGGAAGTGGAGCAAGGCCGGAGGGGATACCTAGGGGTTGTCAAGATGTAACTAGGAGGGCGGCGGTGGAGGGGATTCGCCCATACTGCAGCAGCAAGCAAGTGGTGTAGGCCCTACCGCACCGGAGGTTGGTCACAGAGAACGACGAGTACCGCAGATTGGGACATGCTGCCTCGGCGCCGTCGAATGGAGAAACGATGCACATCCTCCCTTTCCACCGGGGGGACGGGGTGCGGTCGGATCAGTGACCAACAGTGAGAGAGAGAAAGAGGCCACCGCCGCCTTGTGTGAGATACTCTGAAGAAAGACAAACCCTGGCAGGCAGGCTCCATTGTATATAGTGGAACGGACAACTTTTTCTCCATAAAAATCATTTTATATTCTGTTTACGTGCCATTAAGTAATATAACTTTATTGAACAATAACGTGCCAATGCATCAAGTCGAACTTTGTTTTGTGCATGCGTGGTACATGACCTCCGTAGGTAAACAATCGCTACATGCACTCAAATTAGCACGTGGGTTGCCATTTCGTACAGAAATGAGCTCCACTGTGTACCCGTGCGGGTGTGGCTGGGCACGAAGCATGAGTACGTGCACCTATTCTCTTCATGTACGTACACTACCTACGTGGGTTTGTGTGAGAGAGATACAAACCTAGAGAGAGATAGTGTGTTGGTTCATGAGTGTTTTTTGGGGGAGGGGGTGCGTGAGAGATAAACAGGGAATATGTGTCGATGATATTTCAAACAAAAAATATAACATATGCAATGTGTGTGAAATAGAGGTTCTGCCGCCGCAAGCCTCTGTAGCCACGAAAAAACAATCGGGAGCCCGTACTGGCACCCTGCTACAGGGGGAAACCATCAATAGAGGTCATCTTCATCATCCCGGTGCTCTCCATGACGAGGAGGGAGTAGTTCACCCTCGGGGCTGAGGGTATGCACCAGTAGCTATGTGTTTGATCTCTCTCTCTCTCTCTCGTGTTCTTGATATGGCACGGTCTCGATGTATCGCGAGCTTTGCTAGTATAGTTGAATCATACGGTGTTTCTCCGCCTCTATCTTCTTGTGATGAATTGAGTTTTACCTTTGAGGTTTCACTATTATCAAATTGAATACTATTATGGATTTGAGAACACTTGATGTATGTCTTTCATGGGATACCCGTGGGTGACAATGGAGTGTTCTATTGATTCACTTGTTGTATGTTTTGGCACTCAACTCGCGGATTCCCAAGGTGACATTGGGGTAATCTATGCATAGGGGTTGATGCACGTTTTCGTCCATGTTTCTCTGGTAGGAATCTTGGGGCACTCTTTGAGGCTCTTTGTGTTGGATTGAATATTGTGATTCTAAAGTTATTTCATGCATATCGTATAATTGACCCACAGATACGTGTGGTGACATTAGGGTTGATTGATGTGTGTCATATGGTGTTATTTTACTACGAACTCTAGGATTGTTTATGACACTTATAAGAATAAATCAATGGATTGATCGGAAAGAATAACTTTGAGGTGGTTTCGTACCGTACAGGCAATTTCATCTTATGTTCTCCGTGATAGGAACTTTGGAGTGACTTTTGTCGCACATTGAGGGATTTCCATATGATCTAAATATGTTATCATTGTTGAGAGAACTTGCATAAGTGAAAGTATGAACCCTAGGCCTTGTTTCCAAGCATTGCAATACCGTTTTTGCTCACTTCTGTTACTTGCTACATTTCTGTTTTTATATTTTAAGATTACAAAAACCTATATCTACTATCCATCTTACACTTGTATCACCATCTCTTTGCCGAACTAGTGCACCTATACAATTTACCATTGTACTAGGTGTGTTGGGGACACAAGAGACTCTTTGTTATTTGGTTGCAGGGTTGTTTGAGAGAGACCATCTTCATCCTACGACTCCCACGGATTGATAAACCTTAGGTCATCCACTTGAGGGAAATTTGCTACTATCCTAAAAAACTCTGCGCTTGGAGGCCCAACACGAGTCTACAAGAAGAAGGTTGTGTAGTAGATATCAAGCTTTTTTCTGGCACCGTTCCCGGGGAGGTGAGTGCTTGAAGGTATATCTTTAGATCATGCAATTGAATCTTTTAGTTTCTTATTTTGTCACTAGTTTAGTATATAAAAGAAAACTACAAATAAATGGTATTGAGGTTGCCTCATATGCTTCATCTTTCTAATGTCTTCTGTGCAAATGATGGAAAGGAAAATGTGCTCAAGTATTAGAAGAAGAAGTCAATAAAATGTTTGGCATGATATATTTGAATGATGAGCATGATTGCAATGTTTTTAGTATGAATTCTTTGAATATCCATAGTACTAATGATGATTGCACTAGACATGATAAAAATGTTTCTTATAAGCATGTCAATTTTTGTGGAGTGCATAGAGTTTGCAATTACATACCAAAAAGGGAAGATAGATTTTGTAAGAGGCATAAATATTTAGAAACTAAATGGTTGCAAGAGAGGCTAGATGTTTGTGCTAAAAGATTTAATTTTTCTCGCCGTCCTTGTGAACTTTGCAATGAACGTGTCCATTTAAATCTCCAATGCGAATTGTTTCATGATCGAATCGTGTCCAAAAATTGTGATGACTTGATTTCCCTTGCGCATCATAATGAACTTAGTTTGCTTCTGGGATATGAAGAAATGAAACGTATAACCAGGGATATTCCAAAATATAACCTTAAGCGATTTATTGATTTTGATCTAGAGGAAATTTATATGTACTGTGCGATAAAGTGCATTGAGAATCCTTATATTGCCAATTACTTAAAGACAAGAAAACAAATAGAAGATGAAGAGAATACTAATGAAGGGGAAGAGGTTTCCCAATATCCTCCTATTTTTTATGATGAATCAGGTAACAAGGAGGAGCGTTTTATTCAACAAAACTCATCAATAAGGAGCTCCAAAAAGGTGATTAAACCCACACATGATCTGGAGAAGAAAAAGAAAAGATGGAATAGTAAAGGTAAAAAGGTATCCCTCCCAAATGATGTTTCACCTATTATTGTTATGCCTATTACTCTTTGTGATGATTATGGTTGGAAAAGTAATGATACTTGTTATAATCTTGAGAATCTTTTTGGCACCAACTTAGAAAATTGTGATGATAATAATTGATATACTATTGGTGTTACTCATACTATTAATGATGAGAGTGATTATGCTTATGATATGCAAAACCACAAGCTTGGGGATGCTATGTTTGATGAGAATGACATGTTTGAGAAGAAAACGCCCCTGCCCCTGTCACCCACATGATCACAGTAGATTGGGCTCCACGAGGCTCCCCCCTCTCGAAAATATCTACTCCCTTGCAATCTTGAAAATATCTAGATGGTTTTTCTGTTTGATAGCACATGATTAGTATGTCTGGACCGTGTGTGATGTGTGTTACTCCCACTCTACTTCAATTAGTAGATCCAAATTTTTAGTAGCCTCCGCATTTTAGTCCCGCCTCCATCCCTCACAATCTCAAAAATATCTGCTCCGCAGGAGTGCTTTTCTGTTTGATAGCGCGCGATCATTATGATTTAACCGTGTGTGATGTTCGTTACTCCCGCCCTGCTCTGCTTCAATCCCTTGATCCAAAATTTCGGTAGCTCCGCCATTTTACTCCCGCCTAGTAAAATTTTCAGTACCCGCGGCATTTCCTCAAACACCACCTTGGACCCCCTCCACACACACCCCCCAAATCCCCCGCTTACACACATACACACCACCCCTCCCTCGCTCCAAACCTAGCAAGGTCGCCGCCGCCGCAGTCACGCCACCTCCATCGTCAACCTTCGCCAGTCTGCCCATGCACTTTACCCACCGATATACATACCCGCGTCATCCTGAGTTTCTTAGATGACACCTGCGAAACGCCCCCTTTCCTAGAGATCCCCATCCACACCCCCACTCCAGAGCGTTGTAGCCTAAGCTCAGCTACGCTTCCCGGGGAGCTTGAGGAGCAAATAGCCCAAAAAAGCTTTACCGCGGCCTCTTCGCTCGACGTCGGTGTCGTCAACCTCTGCCGGTCTACCCGTGTAGTTTACCCGCCAATATACATACCCTCGCCGCCCTGAGTTTCTTAGATGACACCTGTGAAGCGGCCCCTTTCCCAGAGATCCCCATCCCACCCCTTCCCACACTCCAGGGCATCGCAGCCTAAGCCCAGCTACGCTTACCAGGGAGCTCGAGGAGCGAATAGCCCAAAAGAGATTTACCGCGGCCTCTTCGTCGGATGTTAGCGAGGTGGCCGCCGAGGAAGTTGACGATGATGACTGGACCTGGATTGAGCCTTTCAATCAGTGGGCTAGAGTATTCTGGCATGTCGCGGACGCCGGCTACAACATCGAGGTGGTCGACACCGACGACTTGACGTGGGTCCTGTCACATGTTCAGTTGCCCACCCCCAAACCTTCTGGTTCAACAGCCGTCGATCTCATCGATGGCCTTGCCACTAATCTCCTGCGGCTCGTTATGAACAATTTTCCATCCTTCATCGCCATAGAGCCCCTTTTGTCATTTCTGAAGGACATGTTCTGAGACGCTAGCCTAGGATCCTCAGCTGGCAAGTCGGTCCTCATCGACGGCGACCATGAGGAGGACCCAATCTGTGACAAGTGAGGAAACCCGTGATTTGTTTTCTCAAAGCCCTTTTGTAGTGAGAACCTGTCCAGTATTTATTGCTATATTAGGTTGTTTGCATTACGCCTTGTTAATTTCTACAGTTTATGGTTGTTCGACTGTTCGTAGTTAGCATTTGTCTAGTTTCAATTGCCATCTTTGGTTGTTCGTAGTATGCCTTGTTTATTTTAGCTATTAATAGTGTGATGTTCTATATGTGCTAGTATGAACTGTGCAGTTCAATTTCATCAAGACCAAATTTAACAATAGCTCTATGAATGACTATATTTGGTTGCTGTTAAGCATGTTGTACTCCCTCCGAATCTTTTTAGTTCGCATGTAAGATTTGTCCAAAGTCAGGCCTCTTAAAGTTTGACCTACTTTATAGAACAAAATACCAACATTCACAATATGAAATAAATATCAGTACATGTGTCATGACTTAATTTTTCATATTGTATAACTTTAGCATGCTAGATGTTGATATTTTTTCATATAAATATGGTCAAACTTTATGAAGTTTGACTTCAGACAATTCTTATATGCAGAGTAAAAAGGACCGGAGGGAGTATTGAAAATGCCTTTCTATTTGATTTAACAATGGCACTGTTTGGATACTCTAACTTAGCTAGAGGTTAGAGTTAGTTTCTAGCTCATGACAGTTAAAATGGAGAGAGAGAGAGAGATTGGTGGAATAGTTGATTGTATTGCTTGAGCCTCGTGGACATATATATAGTAGTACATGGTCATCTTGGAGTACAAGTCAAGGTAGAATAAATCCTACGCTATTCTACGTTTCCTAGATAACATTGATACTCAACAATGATTAACCCTGAACTAACTCTATCCAAAGAGGTGTTTGGATGACAGTGTTCGGCTGACAATAAATGCACTAGGAGAACTAGCCCCAATCAACACCTCTTGGGTGTGATAGTTGTTTTGGGTGGGTTTGATACAAATAGCTCAAACTAGCCCTCATGTTTGGATACTTTAGGGCTATTTGAGTGCAAACTAGCCCTCTTGTTTGGATACTTTATGGCAATTTGAGTGCAAACTAGCCCTCATGTTTGGATACTTTAGGGCTATTTGAGCCCGAAGTAGCTCAAACTAACTCTAACCCATGGATCCAAATAGGGCCAATAATTAGTGTACTTAGACCTGCACAATACAAGTTTGAATGACTACGTTTGCTTGTTTTTAAATATTAGGCATGTTGAAGTTAATAACACACCTTTCCACTTCTTGTTTTTAAATATTAGGTTTTTAACAATTTGGTCTTGCACATTTAGGTCCCGCTGTCAGCGGTTTTGACCTACTGTTTGACCCTTTTTGCATATGTGGAAATGAGCTGTCCATTAATATCAGTTAAGTAAAGACACTCAGAAAGATTGTTACGATAAAGAAATTAGTGACAAAAAAGAACAAGATCTTTGTTTGCACAATGAAGACATCAGTTCAGTACGTGATGATACTAACTATTATACCTTGTCTTTTTAATTCCTTTGCGCCATTTCAAAGATGGAGAAGATATTTATGCATATCCTTGTTTTCAGACCTTTCCAAAGCAGTTCACTGATGATTACCTCTCAAACCACCTGTATTGTCAGGAGGCAAGGAAGGTTGTCATACAAAACCCATGGTTCAATATTGAAGTGTTCCTGAAGAGGATGAAGGATGGACGATCAATCATCCATAGGCACTAGCCTAAAGTTGCAAAGACCTTCAACATCAATGAAGGATCAATATTCGCCTTCCGCCACAGCAGTTTTACAGATGAGATTCATCTGTCTATGTTCCGTCTATGATGCTAATTTCGAAAGGTTGTAGATGTTGCATGTGAAACTTGGTGCTGGTGCAGTTGTGTAATGGGGTAGCTGAGTGCTGAAGCTATATGATGTTGTACTCTGATGTATTTCAATTATGAAATCCTGCTTCCTTAATATGGAAATGAAATATATTGTGTGCTTAATATGAAATGGCAATTAAATTAATAAATGGATTATTAATAATAGGGAAATTAGCTTGCTAATTGAGTTTTTCTATTGCAAACGGTTATTGAGAAAACACCATGGGCGATGACCTCAGGCAACACACACAGTTCCTAGGAATAAACCGTGTTCGACCAATGAACAATCACACACGACATCCTCTTGAAAACTGTTTGCGTTAGGCCACCTTGCGCAAACGTTTACCACATAAAAAGTGTGTGTGATGGACAACCTTTGCCACACAGTTTCTTCTATGCACCGTGTGTGATGCATTCAATAACACAAACGATAAAATTGTTAATATCATGTGCAATGGTAACGCTATCTCAAACGATTTAATGGGGAAAATTGTGTGTGATGTACCTGCAAACGGAAACGTTTTCCTTGGAGTGACTGTGTGGGATGTATATACGAATGGAAATAAACTTCTTGGCTTAACTGTGTGGGATGTACATACTAATGGAAACGTATTCCTTGGATTGATTGTGTGGAATGTACATACGAACGGGAAAGTTTAGTGGGGACTGACTGTGTGGGATGTACTTATGACCGGAAATGATTTCACATGTATAATTGTATTGTTAGCACTACTTTACGTATTACCGTATTTGATCACTCGCCGGTCGCACACGACCTCATTTTCCGAGCGTGTGTGCCAGGAGGGTATATCCCCGACAATTTTTGGGTCATGTGGGAAGGACCCCCCTATCGCAGTCACTCACTAGGCGATGGTTCAGAACACCGTCATGGTAAGGGGTTAAAACCTGTTTGTATAGCACCTTGCTGTACCAGTGATTCAACACCATGTTCTTAGTTCGGACATCATATATGCGAACGCCCTCTGCTTAGTATATAAATCACATATGTGAATTAAATCATGCAATCCAGATTACTTAGATAACATGTATGTGAATTATGTCATGTGAACCTGTTTATTAAAGACATCATATAATTATCTCATGATATCCTGTTTAGTTAGTCATCATATCTTTGAATTATGTCATGCTATGCTATCCAGTTTAGATAGACATCATATATGTGAAATTATGTCATGCTATCCTTTTTAGTTAAACAACATACATGTCAACTATTTCATGCCCTCTTTTTTCCACACTATTTATTGCATCCGTCTCTCATACAAGGTATGTACATTCAACTATGTTTCTTGTTTATCAGCCATTTGAATTGGAGCGGGTGATGGCAGTATCTAGCGGAGTAAAAACACGGTCTTCAAATAAAACATTTCTACCTCTTGGTGGAGATAGCACCCCGGTTGTACATGCATGAGAACCATCCCTACCACACATAACCCAGACTCTCGCAGATTCTACCCCTACAGTGATGGACAAAGAACCAGCTTCACCCAATCTAACCCCAACCCCAGCAGATAGTAACCCAGTTCCTGTTGACACAACACCATCTCCACCATAGAGCTCCCAAACAAGAACAATTAGTAAGGCAGCTCCAGTGCCCAAAGCGCCAGTACTACCACAGCGAACCCCAACTCCACCAGTTAGTACACCTATTCCTTTGGAGGAAGCACAACCAGCCATTCATTGTTTAGCATCTATCACATTGCTGTTGTTAAATCCAATGTGCATATCTTCCCATCATGGAAGTATTACACTGAAGATGAAGGAAAATGCCAGTTGTAGGTGTTCGTCTAGGAGTTATGTGTAAGTAATGTTATTCATGGCAATTACTTTGCTTTGTCCCATACATTCTACCTCCATGATGGTTATAATACAACAAATTTCCCATTTTTCTCAATAGAGAAGGACCGATTTGGAAACTCAGGATGAGGTAACCAGTGCTAATACCTCTTCTATATTCAAGAATACTTGGTGGCAGTATCGGAATTACCTGAAGAAAATGTACTTCACTGGCAAAGAAACTCATCAAATTCCCTTACATTCTCCTGACACACATTTACGGGACGATGACTGGGAACGCCCTGTTCTGTACTGGTCCCGAACCAAGAATGTGGTAAGGTCTATGAGCTCATTTTTTTATTTTTAAGTATTATATGCCTGTGTCTTACTATACTCTATTCGTGTAGAACAAGTGCTTAAACCTAAAGACAATTGTTCTCATTTAAAATTCCATTGCTATCATGCATACTGCTTTGCTCTTGTATCACTGTATTTACTCATACAAACTTATTTTTAAATTGAAAGATCCAATTGAAACTCCAATGGCACAACATGTATGTTTAAGCATGTGTCTTTAACAGGTATGCTCTTATAAATAGCTATGTTGATTTCAATTTTCAATTGTGTATACAGTTGACTTCTCATATCATGCACATTACTAGCATGACAATAGAGCCAATAGTGTTGTTGTACATTTAGACCCGTGGTACTGATCTAAAATCTTATTGTGTCGTGTAGTTTCCCACGCTTTGTATTCTTTCAATGCTACTTTGTCTTGAACTGATATGATTTGAACCGTTTCTCTATTTTGATTTAGCAAGACAATGCAGTGACCATAGGACACAGATATATGTTTGTTTGATGCTTTTATTATGTACTACTTGGCAATAGAAGACTTGGTAGTTTAATCATGTCCACCTTACTAATGAATTGGTTCACCGAAATGAGTTTCATATACTACATGCTAAACCTGTTATGTTTCTGCTTGTTTCTTCTTTTAGAATGCTGATAGAATATTGGGGAAGAGTGCCTTATTAAGCAATGGTAAATGAAGTAATGCAGATAAGGTTCAGGATAGTGAGACATTCTTGTTGGTCTCCAACAAAGCTGATTTAGCAGCTAAGGAAAACTGTCTTGAAGACAGTGAGACAACCCCAAAGTCATGTCTTGGTGTAGTGTTTGAGTTACTGGCCACTACTACTGGCACATGCTATTTGAACTCACTGTCTGAATCAGTTCGGTTTCTTGAGTCTCAACTACAAGAAGAAAGACATCAATCAGCTGTTCCACAACAAGAAGCCAAAGGACCGCGTAAGTCCCTGGAGAATTCAAATGCATACTTTTTGGTCCAATAGCAAGCGTTGGAGGATTTTAGTGCCAAACAGGAGAAAGCTAATAAGCTTGCTAAGCTTCTTGCCAGCATGGTGGATACCCAGAATAACGTTTCTTGAGCTCTTCTGAAGTTGTTTTAGTTATGGACTTGTTTTGTGATACGTCCATTTTGCATCATGCTTTTATATCGATATTTATTGCATTATGGGTTGTTATTACACATTATGTCACAATACTTATGCCTATTCTCTCTTATTTTACAAGGTTTACAGAAAGAGGGAGAATGCCGGCAGCTGGGATTCTGGGCTAGAAAAGGAGCAAATATTAGAGACCTATTCACCACAACTCCAAAAGTCCTGAAACTTCACAGAAGACGTTTTCAGAAAATATAAAAAATACTAAGCGCAAGAAGTTCACCAGGGGGGCCACACCCTGCCCACGAGGGTGGGGGCGCGCCCTACCCCCTGGGCGCGCCCCCTGGTGGCCCTCCGATGGCCATCTTTTGCTATATGGAGTATTTGATGAGAAAAAAAATCATAAGCCATCTCCTCGGACGAAACTCCGACACCATGAGGCGGAACCTTGTCGGATCCAATCTAGGGCTCCGGCAGAGCTATTCTGCTGGGGAAACTTCCCTCCGGGAGGGCGAAATCATCACCATCGTCATCACCAACGCTCCTCTCATCGGGAGAGGGAAATCTCCATCAACATCTTCACCAGCACCATCTCCTCTCAAAACCCTAGTTCATCTCTTGTATCCAATTCTTGTCTCCAAGTCCGGGATTGGTACTAGTAGGTTGCTAGTAGTGTTAATTACTCCTTGTAGTTGATGCTAGTTCGTTTATTTGGTGGAAGATCATATGTTCAGATCCTATATGCATATTAATACCCCTCTGATTATGAACAGGATTATGCTTTGTGAGTAATTACGTTTGTTCCTGAGGACATGGGAGAAGTCTTGCTATTAGTAGTCACGTGAATTTGGTATTCGTTCGATATTTTGATGAGATGTATGTTGTCTCTCTTCTAGTGGTGTTATGTGAACGTTGACTACATAACACTTCACCATTATTTGGGCCTAGAGGAAGGCATTGGGAAGTAATAAGTAGATGATGGCTTGCTAGAGTGACAGAAGCTTAAACCCTAGTTTATGCATTGCTTCGTAAGGGGCTGATTTGGATCCATATGTTTCATGCTATGGTTAGGTTTACCTTAATATTTTTGTTGTAGTTTCAGATGCTTGCAATAGAGGTTAATCATAAGTGGGATGCTTATCCAAATAAGGACAGTACCCAAGCACCGGTCCACCCACATACCAAATTATCAAAGTACCGAACGCGAATCATATGATCGTGATGAAAACTAGCTTGACAATAATTCCTATGTGTCCTCGGGAGCGCTTTTCTCTATATAAGAGTTTGTCTAGGCTAGTCCTTTGCTACAAAAAGGATTGGGCCACCATGCTGCACTTTATTTACTTTTCATATTTGTTGCTCGTTACAAATTATCCTATCACAAAACTATCTGTCACCACTTATTTTAGTACTTGCAGAGAATACCTTGCTGGAAACCGCTTATCATTTCCTTTTGCTCCTCGTTGGGTTCGACACTCTTACTTATCGAAAGGACTATGATAGATCCCCCATACTTGTGGGTCATCAAGACTCTTTTCTGGTGCCGTTGCCGGGGAGTGAAGCGCCTTTGGTAGGTGGAATTTGGTAAGGAAAAATTTATATAGTGTGCTGAAATTTACTTTCACTTTTTGCTATGGAGAGTAATCCTCTAAGGGGCTTGTTCAGGGTATCTTCACCCTGACCAGTAGCGAAAAGAGTTGCTCCTCAACCTACTACATCTATTGAAAATGAAAATGAAAATGAAAATGTCTGCTTTGAAATTCATTCGGGTATGATAGAAAAACTGCTAGCTAAACCTTTTCTAGGAGATGGAACATTACATCCTGATGAGCACCTAATATATGTGGATGAAGTTTGTGGATTATTTAAGCTGAAAGGTGTACCCGGCGATGTTATTAAGAAGAAGGTCTTCCCTTTATCTTTGAAGGAAGATGCACTGACATGGTATAGGCTATGTGATGATACGGGGTCATGGAACTACAAATGATTGAAATTGGAATTTCATCAGAAGTTTTATCCTATGCATCTTGTTCATCGTGATCACAATTATATATATAATTTTTGGCCTCGCGAAGGAGAAAGCATCGCTCAAGCTTGGGGGAGGCTTAAATCAATGTTATATTCATGCCCCAATCATGAGCTCTCAAGAGAAATGATTATTCAAAATTTTTATGCTCGGCTTTATGATAGCAATCGCACCATGCTCGATACTTCTTGTGCTGGCTCTTTTTTGATGAAGACTATTGAATTCAAATGGGATTTATTGGAAAGAATTAAATGAAACTCTGAATATTGGGACCTCGACGAAGGTAAGGAGTCAGGTATGACACCTAAGTTTGATTGTGTTAAATCTTTTATGGATACTGACGTTTTCCATAAATTTAGCACTAAATATGGACTTGACTCTGAGATAGTAGCTTCTTTCTGTGAATCTTTTGCTACTTATGTTGATCTCCCCAAGGAGAAGTGGTTTAAATATTATCCTCCCATAGAAGTAAAAGTAGCTGCACCTATTAAAGTTGAAGAAAAAACTATCACTTATAATGATCCTATTGTTCCTACTTCTTATGTTGAGAAACCACCTTTCCCTGTTAGGATAAAGGATCATGCTAAAGCTTCAACTGTGGTTCATAAAAGCAATATTAGAACATATACACCTCCTGAGCAAGTTAAAGTTGAACCTAATATTGCTATTGTTAAAGATCTTTTGGCTGATAATATTGATGGGCATGTTATTTATTTCTATGATGAAACTACTAGAATTGCTAAACCTTGTGCTAAAGATAAACCTAGACCTGTGGTAGGCATGCCTGTTATTTCCGTTAAAATAGGAGATCATTGTTATCATGGCTTATGTGATATGGGTGCCAGTGCTAGTGCTATACCTCATGACTTATACAAAGAAATTATGCATGATATTGCACCTGGTGAGATAGAAGATATTGATGGCACAATTAAACTTGCCAATAGAGATACTATTTTACCAATTGGAATTGTTAGAGATGTTGTAGTCTTGTGTGGGAAAACTAAATATCCTGCTGATTTTCTTCTTCTTGGTTCCCCACAAGATAGCTTTTGTCCCATTATATTTGGTAGACCCTTCTTAAACACTGTTAATGCTAAGATAGACTGCAACAAGGATGTTATTACTATTGGTTTAGGTGATATGTCTCATGAGTTTAATTTCTCTAAATTTAGTAGACAACACCGTGAAGAAGAATTACCTAGTAAGGATGAAATTATTGGTCTTGCTTCTATTGTCGTACCTCCTAGTGATCCTTTAGAACAATATTTGCTATACCATGAAAATGATATGTTTATGAATGAAAGAAGGGAAATAGATGAAGTATTCTTTAAATAGGAATCTATTCTGAAACACAATTTGCTTCTTGAAATCCTAGGGGATCCTTCTCCAGCCAAGGGTTATCCCGTGTTTGAGCTTAAACCGTTGCCCGATACTCTTAAATATGCTTAACTTGATGAGAAAAAGATATATCCTTTTATTATTAGTGCTAACCTTTCAGAGCATGAGGAAGAGAGATTATTGAAAACTCTGAAGAAGCACCGTGCTGCTATTGGGTATACTCTTGATGATCTTAAGGGCATTAGTCCCACTCTATGTCAACATAAAATAAATTTGGAAGAAGATGCTAAACGAGTTTGTGATCATCAACGACGGATGAATCCTAAAATGAAAGAAGTGGTAAGAAAGGAAATACTAAAGCTCATTGAGGCAGGTATAATCTATCCCGTTGCTGATAGTCAGTGGGTAAGTCCCGTCCATTGTGTTCCTAAGAAGGGAGGTATTACTGTCGTTCCTAATGATAAAGATGAATTGATTCCTTAAAGAATTATTACATTTTATAGGATGGTAATTGATTTCCACAAATTAAATAAGGCCACTAAAAAGGATCATTACCCCTTACCTTTTATCGATCAAATGCTAGAAAGATTATCTAAACATTCACATTTTTGCTTTCTAGATGGTTATTTTGGTTTCTCTCAAATACCTGTGTCAGCCAAGGATCAATCAAAGACTACTTTTACTTGCCCTTTTGGTACTTTTGCTTATAGACGTATGCCTTTTGGTTTATGTAATGCACCTGCTACCTTTCAAAGATGCATGATGGCTAAATTCTCTGACTTTTGTGAAAAGATTTGTGATGTTTTCATGGACGATTTCTCCGTCTATGGATCTTCTTTTGATGATTGCTTGAGCAACCTTGATCGAGTTTTGCAGAGATGTGAAGAAACTAATCTTGTCTTGAATTGGGAAAAGTGCCACTTTATGGTTAATGAAGGTATTGTCTTGTAGCATAAAGTTTCTGAAAGAGGTATTGAAGTTGATAAAGCCACGGTTGATGCTATTGAAAAGATGCCATGCCCCAAGGACATCAAAGCTATAAGAAGTTTCCTTGGTCACGCCGGATTTTATAGGAGGTTCATTAAGGACTTCTCAAAAATTTCTCGGCCTCTGACTAATTTATTGCAAAAAGATATAACATTTGTCTTTGATGATGATTGTGTAGAAGCATTTGAAATACTTAAGAAAGCATTGATCTCTGCACCTATTGTTCAGCCACCTGATTGGAATTTACCCTTTAAAATTATGTGTGATTCTAGTGATTATGCTGTAGGTGTTGTTCTAGGGAAAAGAGTTGATAAGAAATTAAACATTATTCAATATGCTAGTAAAACCCTAGACAATGCTCAAAGAAATTATGCTACTACTAGTAAAGAATTCTTAGCATTTGTATTTGCTTGTGATAAGCTCAGACCTTATATTGTTGATTCTAAAGTAACTATTCACATTGATCATGCTGCTATTATAAATCTTATGGAAAAGAAAGATGCTAAACCTAGACTTATTAGATGGGTTCTCTTGCTACAAGAATTTGACTTATATATTGTTGATAGAAAGGGAGCTGAGAACCCCGTTGCAGACAACTTGTCTAGGTTAGAAAATGTGCTTGATGACCCACTACCTATTGATGATAGCTTTCCCGATGAGCAATTAAATGTCATAAATGATTCTCATACTGCTCCATGGTATGTTGATTATGCTAATTACATTGTTGCTAAGTTTATACCATCTAGTTTCACATACCAGCAAAAGAAAAAGTTCTTCTATGATTTGAGGCATTACTTTTGGGATGACCCACATCATTGTAAAGAAGGAGTAGATTGTGTTATTAGACGTTGTGTACCTGAGCATGAACAGGAACATATCCTACGCAAGTGTCACTCCGAAGCTTATGGAGGACACCATGCTAGAGATAAAACTGCACATAAGGTATTGAAATCTGGTTTTTATTGGCCTACTCTCTTCAAGGATGCCCGTAAGTTTTTCTTATCTTGTGATGAATGTCAAAGAATTGGTAATATTGGTAGACGTCAAGAAATGCCTATGAACTATTCATTCGTTATTGAACCATTTGATGTTTGGAGCTTTGACTATATGGGACCTTTTCCTGCCTCTAATGGTTATACACATATTTTAGTTGCTGTTGATTACGTTACTAAGTGGAAAGAAGCTATTCCAACTAGTAGTGCTGATCATAACACTTCTATTAAAATGCTTAAAGAAGTTATTTTTCCAAGATTTGGAGTCCCTAGATATTTAATGACTGATGGTGGTTCACATTTTATTCATGGTGATTTTCGTAAAATGCTTGCTAAGTATGATGTTAATCATAGAATTACATCCCCTTATCACCCTCAGTCTAGTGGTCAAGTAGAATTGAGTAATAGAGAGCTCAAATTAATTTTGCAAAAGACTGTCAATAGGTCTAGAAAGAATTGGTCCAAGAAACTTGATGATGCATTATGTGCCTATAGAACTGCATATAAAAAGCCTATGGGTATGTCTCCGTATAAAATGGTTTATGGAAAAGCATGTAACTTACCTCTCGGACTAGAACACAAGGCATATTGGGATATTAAAGAGCTCAATTAAGATTTTAAACTTGCCGGTGAGAAGAGGTTGTTTGATATTAGCTCACTCAATGAATGGAGAACCCAAGCCTACGAAAATGCCAAGTTGTTTAAAGAAAAAGTTAAAAGATGGCATGATAAAAGGATACAAAAGCGTGAGTTTAATGTAGGTGATTATGTATTGCTATACAACTGTCGTTTAATATTTTTTGCAGGAAAACTTCTCTCTAAATGGGAAGGTCCTTACGTTATCGAGGAGTTCTATCGTTCCGGTGCCCTAAAAATCAACAATTTCGAAGGTACAAATCCGAAGGTGGTGAACGGTCAAAGAATCAAACACTATATCTCAGGTAATCCCATAAATGTTGAAACCAATGTTATTGAAACCGTAACCCCGGAGGAATACATAAGGGACACTTTCTGGAACGTTTCAGACTCCGAAAAGGAATAGGTATGTGGTACGGTAAGTAAACCGACTCCAAAACAGTTTTTAAGGCAATATTTCTCCGTTTTGGAATATTTAGAAAAATAGAAAAATAAGAAGCAGTCTGGGAAGGACACGAGGCCTCCACGAGGGTGGAGGGCGCGCCCTACCCTACGGGGCGTGCCCCCCTACCTTGTGGGCACCTCGTGTGCTCTCCAGACTTCGTTTTCTTGCACAACACCTATTTTGGTCGGTAAAAATTCATTATATAATCTCCCGGGGGTTTTGACTCCCGTATCACGCAATTATCCTCTGTTCTTGTTTCGAGCTGTTTCCTGTCAGGGTCGTCAAGGCCAGACATCATGTTGTCCCTCTCCTCCAACAATGGTGACAACGATGCTTGGCTAATGAAGGTAGAGCTGAAGAGGGAAGAACCCATGGAGATCAACAAGGATGAAGGGATCAAGAAGGCCACGGAGGATCACGCTCCGACAGCAGAAGACATCCTTCAACTTGATCACAATCTTCTTACCCCAACAGAGATCGAAGCTTTCAAGATGATTGAGTTAGCCTGTATACAGAACAAGTATCTCACACGTGAAAATATTTTGTTGAAGGAGCATATTGTTGCACTCAAGGGCATTATCCGCAAGATGGAGGACCTCTTATGCTCGATGTGTGACTATCCATCATCATCTCCATCTTCTCCACCAACAAAGAAGAACTGAGCATCGGGTATGGGCACTCCCCTTGGCAACTGCCAAGCTTGGGGGAGTGCCTCGGTATCGTATCACCATCACTTTTATCTTTACCTTTTTTCTTAGTTCGATCCTTTTGGTAATATCTTGATCTAGTAGAATAAAGTTTATGGCATGATCTAGTTTTGAGTTTTGCTTTATGATCCCTCTATGTAATTGAGTCCGTGAGCTATATATAATAAAGATTAGTGTTGAGTCAAGGGCTTGATTATTTTGCCATGATCCTAAGTGAATAAAAGAAAAGAGAAATATATAAAAAAGGAAACAAAGAGATCATATGGATCTTATGGAGAGTAATGTGATCACATAGAAAAAGTACGATGAATAAAAGTTGTTGAGAGTTGTCATGGATCATCCAACATGGTTGAGCTTGCCTTTCCCCCTCATGCTAGCCAAATTCATCACACCAAGTAGAGATACTACTTGTGCTTCCAAATACCCTTAAACCAGTTTTGCCATGAGAGTCCACCATACCTACCTATGCATTGAGTAAGATCCTCCAAGTAAGTTGTCATTGGTGCAAGCAATACAAAATGCTCTCTAAATATGTATGACTTATTAGTGTGGGAGAAAATAAGCTTTATACGATCGTGTGATATGGAAGAAACAAAAGCGATAGACTGCATAATAAAGGTCCATATCACAAGTGGCAATATTAAGTGACGTTCTTTCGCATTAAGATTTTGTGCATCCAACCATAAAAGCGCATGACAACCTCTGCTTCCCTTTGCGAAGGGCCTATCTTTTACTTTTATCTCTTACCTTGCATAAGAGTCATGGTGATCTTCACCCTTCCTTTTTACATTTTATCCTTTGGCAAGCACAATATGTTGGAAAGATCCTGGTATATATGGCTAATTGGATGTGAGTTTTCATGAACTAATATTGTTGACATTACCCGTGAGGTAAAACGTTGGGAGGCAAAACTATAAGCCCCTATCTTTCTCTGTGTCCGATTAAAACTCCATACCCATAAGTATTGCGTGAGTGTCAGCAATTGTGAAAGACTATATGATAGTTGAGTATGTGGACTTGCTGAAAAGCTCTTATATATCGACTCTTTCCTATGTTATGATAAATTGCAGTTGCTCCAATGACTGAGATTATAGTTTGTTAGTTTTCAATGAAGTTTACGATTCATACATGAAATTGTGATTGAATTATTACTCTAGCATAAGAAATCATATGACAAGAATTTTGTAAGTTGCTGTTCTAAGAATGATCATGATGCCCTCATGTCTGTATTTCACTTTTATCGACACCTCTATCTCCAAACGTGTGGACATATTTTTCGATTTTGGCTTTCGCTTGAGGACAAGCGAGGTCTAAGCTTGGGGGGGTTGATACGTCCATTTTGCATCATGCTTTTATATCGATATTTAGTGCATTATGGGCTGTTATTACACACTATGTCACAATACTTATGCTTATTCTCTCTTATTTTACAAGGTTTACATAAAGAGGGAGAATGTCGGCAGCTGGGATTCTGGGCTGGAAAAGGAGCAAATATTAGAGACCTATTCTGCACGGCTCCAAAATTCCTGAAACTTCACGGAAGACGTTTTCACAATATATAAAAAATACTGAGTGCAAGAAGTTCACCAGGGGGGCCACACCCTGCCCACGAGGATGGGGGCGCGCCCTACCCCCCTGGGCGCCCCCCTACCTCGTGGGCCCCCTGGTGGCCCTCCGATGGCCATCTTCTGCTATATGGAGTCTTTCGATGAGAAAAAATCATAATCCATCTCCTTGGACGAAACTTTGCCGCCACGAGGCAGAACCTTGGCGGATCCAATCTAGGGCTCCGGCAGAGCTGTTCTGCCGGGGAAACTTCCCTCCGGGAGGGGGAAATCATCGCCATCGTCATCACCAACACTCCTCTCATCGGGAGAGGGAAATCTCCATCAACAACTTCATCAGCACCATCTCCTCTCAAAACCCTAGTTCATCTTTTGTATCCAATTCTTGTCTCCAAGTCCGCGATTGGTACTAGTAGGTTGCTAGTAGTGTTAATTACTCCTTCTAGTTGATGCTAGTTGGTTTATTTGATGGAATATCATATGTTCAGATCTTATGCATATTAATACCCCTCTGTTTATGAACATGATTATGCTTTGTGAGTAGTTACGTTCGTTCCTGAGGACATGGGAGAAGTCTTGCTATTGGTAGTCATGTGAATTTGGTATTCGTTCGATATTTTGATGAGATGTATGTTGTCTCTCTTCTAGTGGTGTTATGTGAACGTCGACTACATAACAATTCACCATTATTTGGGCCTAGAGGAAGGCATTGGGAAGTAATAAGTAGATGATGGGTTGCTAGAGTGACAGAAGCTTAAACCCTAGTTTATGTGTTGCTTCGTAAGGGGCTGATTTGGATCCATATGTTTCATGCTATGGTTAGGTTTACCTTAATACATTTGTTGTAGTTGTGGATGCTTGCAATAGAGGTTAATCATAAGTGGGATGCTTGTCCAAGTAAGGACAGTACCCATGCACCGGTCCACCCACATACCAAATTATCAAAGTACCGAATGCGAATCATATGATCGTGATGAAAACTAGCTTGACGATAATTCCTATGCGTCCTCGGGAGCGCTTTTCTCTATATAAGAGTTTGTCCAGGCTTGTCCTTTTCTACAAAAAGGATTGGTCCACCTTTCTGCACTTTATTTACTTTTGTTACTTGTTGCTCGTCACAAATTATCCTATTACAAAACTATCTGTTACGACTTATTTCGGTACTTGTAGAGAATACCTTGTTGGAAACCGCTTATCATTTCCTTCTGCTCCTCATTGGGTTCGACACTCTTACTTATCGAAAGGACTATGATAGATCCCCTATACTTGTCGGTCATCATTTTGTTGCCGTGTTTATTTGCACTGGTGGCCAATTTAGACGGCTAGTGTATGTAATATGCTGCTTTGTTCCCTTTATTTGCACTAGTGGCGAACTTTGATGCCCGGTGGATGTGATATGTGTAATAGCCATAATAGCCCAGTGTTAGTTGCTTGCTTATTTATTTCCTTATTGTCTTGTTTAGTAGTTTGCTTGTAGTCACTGCATTTCTTTTTCCGGATTTTCTAGTGGCCACAATAACCTATTTTTATAACTAGGCCACAATAACCAAGGCAACACACGGACTGTTGTAACCATGGTCCTGCTACCTGCTGTAGTGACCATGGGCCTCCTACGGGCCGTAGGAGAAATGGACCTTCTACGGGCCATATGATACATGGGCCTTCTACGGGCCGTATAATCAATGGATCTTGTACGGGCTGTATAATCAACGGACCTTCTACGGTCTGAATAATCATTCGGCCAAACATGGGCCGTACCATTCGTGGACCAATAACGGTCTGCAAAATGGGCCGTAAACGGGCTAGAGTGGAAATCGTATATTTATGGGCTGACCATGACGGGCCGTTAATAGGTCGTGTTTGATGACGCTATTAAAATAGCCCAATGGGTTAACGGGATACAAACAGGCCGGCTGTAACCATGAGCTGGATTTGGCCCACAAGCGGAACATGCCAGTAACAGACCGTAAGTAACCGAATTCTGGAAATGAGCCCAAGAATAAATGGGCCCTTAGAAGGCCGAAAGGTAACACGGGCTGGAGACGGCCTATGGAATAATGGGTTGTTAATGGGTATAAAGCGATACACTGTTCATTATGGGCCAGTTTCACATAGGGCCTTTAATGGGCCAGAGTTACAATAGGCCTCATATGGGTTGAAAGACGTGATGGGCCATACGTGGGCCGAAAGTTACAACAGGCTGGAACCATATTGGACAGCCCAGATGACACTACTGGGCCTAATTCGGATAGGCCATAACGGGCCATGAGTTAGCGGGTTGTAAATGGGCAATATGCAAACATGCCATTAACAGGGTTTCTGTTACCTTTTGACCAATTCAAATGGGACGGCCTTTTCACCGAAATGGGCCTCTGTTGGGCCATGCCATGTATTGACGTATCATAGGTGCCTCCGGTCCATTGAGTGGATGACATCTGTCCAAACGGTGAGCCGACACGTGGTTCCTCTGGCCATTGAGAATTTTACACGGGGAAAATCCCCATTGGTTCGGGCTGTTAATGGGTTACCGGATCCAAATCGAAACCCGATAGCTTAACGGTGACCCGTTATGGTGGATGCCACGTGTCGGTTACCCTTGACGAAAGCACTTCTATGACATGTGATTTATCGTCATGGAAGTGGACACTTCCTTGATGATAATTTTGGTAATGTCATGGAACACCTCTACCACATCACATGTATGACTATCTCGATTCTGTCATAAAATCGTCATGGATGTACATGCATGACAAAAATGTGACCTACTGTGTCAAACACGTATCATCATGGAAGTGTATTTTTATGTAGTCATTGCCTTGGATATCGTCATAATTGTTTTCTCTTCTTTCAATTGCCCAACAGTAATTTGTTTACCCACCGTATGCTATTTTCTCGAGAGAGGCCACTAGTGAAATCTACGGTGCCCGTGCCTATTTCCTACCATATTGTTTTCAGATCTATTATTCCAAAAACCCAAAAATACCTTGCTTTACTTTTTCTTTATTTATTTTGTTTCATGTTTTTGCTAGATCTATTTATCCAATCTCATACAATTTAATCTATCTCATTACCGAGGAGGGATTGAAAACCCCTCTTACGTGTTGGTTGCAAGTATTTGTTATTTGTGTGCAGGTGCTGTTTACATAGTGTTGCTTGGTTTTCCTACTGAATTGATAACCTTGGTTTCATAACTGAGGGAAATACTTACCGTTGCTCAGTTGCATCATCCTCTCTTCTTTGAGGAAATACCAACACATATACAAGCAATCAGGAAGAATTTCTGGCGCTGTTGCCAGGGAAGATCAAGTCAAGGTAGTCTCCCGTCAACTTGCCAATTTCTGGTGCTGTTGTTGGGGAGACAAAATCAACATCTATAAGGTACCCAATCACAAATCTCATCTCCTTGCAATTACTTTATTTACCATTTGCCTCTCTGTCGGTGCAACAAACCATGGGTCCGTTGACCAGACTATGCGTAGGCACAAGAACAAGATTGAAGCACCAACTTAAGTCATAGATTGAAGGACCAAGAGGTTTGAAGAACCAACATACAACTCAGAGGGACCAAGATCAAGCCAGAGGAGCAATATATCAGAAAGATAAGGGCCTCCCTTGCCGGGTTGGCGAGCCCGGTAAGGGGCAAGACCACCACCAGAAGCAGGCAACCCAGGCACCCCGACAAGGTCTACCGGTGCTCACGGCGGCAGAACCACCCAACCAATCACTCAAGCACAACCCACATCGTCCATCAGTGCGGTGTCGAGCCATAGGGTGATTAAGTGGCAGCCATTCGCCACATGGCAGCCATTTCCTATAGAAGAAACCCACAGATGACACCCGTCCTGAGAGTGTCAAGAGAAAAGGCGCGGAGCTGGCAAGATAGCCCAGCAAGCCTTGTGGGGCAACCAGTGATGTGACACTAATTGGTGCATTTAATGCACCCTATCAGCCCGGAGAGTTAGGTATGATAGCACTATTCGCTATCATATTAGTGGATAATGACTACTTTGCCATTGTGGTGACCCCTTGATCTATAAAAGGAGGCCCATGGCATCCGTAGGAAGGGTTGGAAAGTTGACGAACCCACACCCCATACGCGCGTTGTCACTGCTGCCCTACGGCAACCTCTGTCGGGAAAGTCTATTGCACTCCATAATCCCCATTCCACTAAAGCAGGAGTAGGGTCTTACGCCTCGCGGCGGCCCAAACCTGTGTAAATTGGTTGTGTGCTCTCTGTCGTGATGCCGTGCGCTGGTCTGCTCTTTGTGCAATGCGACATCCCCCTGCCGAACCAGCAAGGGGCCTCCTGGTCCCATAGGTGGCTGTGGATATCCCGCGACATCTTTGGCGCGCCAGATAGGGGGCTCTCTTGAGCGAACCTGAAAGCATGCACAACGCATCATCTTCATCACCATCTTTGTCTACGAAGGCGCCATCGACCATGGTGCCTAAGAAGAAGAAGTCCGGCCCTTCGGCCCATCCGTCCACCTCGAAGGCTCCACCGCCCGCAACCTTTAGTGCCTCAGAGGATGCGGAGGTGAGCGAGGACGTGAACACTGCTGGGGGCGTGATTGGAGTAGGTGGCGCCATCGCCACTCCCCCCGCAGCCGACACGGGGGATGGAGATGTCGGAGGAGAACAACATCATCAATGCCTTGGTGGTCACGCTCCACAAGGTGTGGACGAGGAGGTCACTCCATCTGCACCCTCTCCTCCCACTGACAGGAACAATCACAGCAACGGTGCTCGGTCCGGGGTAAGCCATCGCCCTCCATCCGCCCCCACCGCAGGAGCGACCGCGACCCATGTGCCTCCTCCCAGACGAGCCGACTAGACCGCTGCGCTCGACGGAGCCGCTGACCCTCGAGCATCACAGTCGCGCGACCACGCTGCCCAGGTGGTCGTCCCACAGTTGTGTAGACACGGCACCACCATCGTCGCTGCCGCTGGCACCATCATGAGCCAGGCGACGGTGCGATCGACGTCATCAACATCTATGCTGAGCACAGCCACGGAGGCTATGGCGTGACCTCAGTTGCTACTGAGGTTTCCGCCAGCGGCTGAGCAGATGGATGAAAGGCATGCCACCATCCAGAGCCTGCTCATTCGCCAAAGCTGGGGGCTCACGACGAGCTAGCTCGCCACGACCTCCCCAAGCGACAGCAACCGCCCGTACTGCTGGCCGAACGGAGGGGGCCTTCCCCGTGGTGCAGTCCCCACCATGGTAGCCGATGCGGCTACACCTGAATCAAGACCCCGATGACGTCTCAATGGCCTCTTCTGACCGTCGAGCACATCCAGGCCAACGTCGAGCACTGGAAGATAGGCGGCGGGGAGACACACGCGTCGTCATAGATCAACGCCACGATGACCTCCGCCAGACCGACGGGTGCGGTGGCCTCAACGTCGACGATCCTTCACTCGGTGTTGGCGGGTCTCTACCTTTCAAGTTCGGCTGCCCTGCCTTTACACGAGAGCTACGAAAAGTCCGCTGGCCGTCCGTTCGCACGTTCAAGCCAGAGATACCTAAGAAGTATGACAGGAGGCTGTACCCGAGAGAGTTCCTGAGCAACTACACCATTATTGTTCAGGCTACCGAGGGAAGTGATGAGAAGGTGTTCGCCAACTACTTCCCTATGGCACTCAAGTCTAACGTGAGGTCTTGGCTGATGCACCTACCAGAGAACTCCATTTCGTCATGGGTAGACCTGTGCCACGATTTCATTGGTGCCATCACCAGTGTCCACCAAGAGCCCGGCAGGCCCAGCGACCTGCAACTTCTTCAGCAAAACGAAGGAGAAACTCTTTGCAAGTATTTAAAGAGATTCAGTAAAGTTCATAGTAATATTCCAAATATCCATCCAGCAACCGTTATAGCAGCCTTCCAGTCCAATGTGCGCAACCGTCGCATTCATTCTAAGATGAATGTGCGGTTTCCCAAGACTATGAAGGAGCTATACACACTGGTGGATAAGTGTGCTCAGATGGAGGAAGGAAGGAAGTTACCCGAAGAGGAGGATTGCATCAATATTTATTCGGAGGATGAAGATGAATCAACTAGTCAGAGAAAGGGCAAGAAGCACAGTAAGAAGCCAACAGATAAGGCAGTGATGACTGTAGAAGGTTCGGGCACACCTAGTATCGGCAAGAAGGCCAAGGCTGAGGTCCCCGGCAAGGAAGTTGCCATTTGCATAGCCTGCCGGGAAGCCGCTACCGTCGAGAAAGCTGGGAAAGGTGATGGCCCGTACTGCAAGATCCACCGGACCAAGGGCCATGACCTTCAGGAGTGTTACCAAGTTGAGCAACTTTTCAAGAAATAGAGAGCGGAATATGATAAGCGTGACAAGGAAAAAGGTCAGAATGCCGCTGGCGGAAACGGCCGAGGCAGTGAAGCAAATCGCGTCGGCAAACCTTTTCGGAACCAAGGAAAACTCGCCAGGGGTCAAGAGAAGGAAGTTTGGGATGATGTGAGTGATGAAGGGAATGAAGAGGAAACCAGTGAACAAGAATTCCAGAAGGCCACTAACACCCTATTCATTGATGGGGGTGCACCTTTGCATGCCTCCCACCGCCAGCTCAAGCGATGGGCACGAGAGGTCAGTGTTGTGGAGCCTGCGCCAGAGGCCCAGAAACCGCTCAAATGGTCCCGCACGCCATTCATCTTTGATGAGGAGGATTACCCTGGCCGCACCATCGCGGTAGGATGCTTGCCATTCTTGGTCTCCCCAACAATTCGCACCCTCAATGTCACAAAGATGTTCGTGGATGGCGGGGCCGAGTTGAATCCGATTTCGCCAACAGTCATTAGCAAGCTTCAGATAGGAGAAGAAGAGCTAGAGGTTACCGACACGTTTCGAGGAGATAACCCCAGTAGGAGCCATCCTAAAGGGAAGATTACGTTGCCAATGACGTTTGGGGGAGAACTGAACTACCGAACAGAGAAGGTTGTGGTTGATGTGGTTGATCTCCCCCTGCCGTACAATGGGATTCTTGGACGCCCGGCCATGGCCAAGTTCATGGAAGCATCCCACTATGCTTATGACACTCTGAAGATGCCTGGGCCACTTGGAGTCATCACTATCCCATCGGATGAGAAGGATGCAATTGTCTGCGTGGACAAGATGTACCGGGGTGTAGTCGCAACAGAGGCTACGACAGCAACAGCTCCCGCCAAGGAAAGCAAAGGAAATAAAAGGGATTGTAGGACCTCCGGCAAGGAGTCTGGGAAGCATGCGCCCTCCGAGTGCACGGCAAAAGTTGGCGACGTGCCGGAGTGTTCCAACAGCAAGAGATCCAAGGTTGCTGCACCCCAAGTGAAGAAGGTCCCACAGGCCTGGCTGGCGTTGATGGTACTTTCACCATCAGTGCCACCCTTGATGACAAATAGGAAAGTGCACTCGTTGCCTTCCTGTGGGCGAATATTGATGTGTTTACCTGGCAACCATCTGATATCCTCGGTGTTTCCAGAGAGGTAATCGAGCACCACCTTGTTGTCTGCGCACACACCCGACCTGTCAAGCAGAAAATACGGAAGCAGGTCTTGGAAAGGCAACAGTTCATTGCTGAGGAAATCAAGAAATTGGAGGCAGCTGGTTTGGTCAGAGGAGTACTGCATCCTACATGGTTAGCAAATCAAGTGGTAGTCCGGAAGGCTAATGGGAAATGGAGGCTTTGCATTGATTTCACAGACCTCAACAACGCTTGCCCGAAGGACCCATTTCCCTTGCCGCGCATCGACCAGATTGTGGATTCCACTTTAGGGTGTGATTTGCTCTCCTTTCTGGACGCGTATTCCAGATGTCACTAGATCTTCATGTCCAAATAAGATGAAGAGAAGACATCGTTCATCACTCTATGCGGTACGTACTGCTTTGTCCGCATGCCATTCGGACTAAAGAGTGCCGGGTCCACTTTTGTAAGGGCAGTTCAGATTTGTTTTGAGCCACAGTTACACAGAAACATAGACGCTTATATGGATGATATCATGGTCAAAATCAAGGATAAGACCACTCTGGAAAGAACAGTTTGAAGCTTAATCCCTAAGAAGTGTGTGTTTGGAGGCCCCTCTAGCAAGTTGCTTGGTTTCTTCGTTGTCAGCGTTCTAGGAACGGGGGTCCCCAGACTTGCCTGCCTGCAGCCCGCAGTGTGGCTCCACCAACGGTCCTGTATGGCCCATCTTCACCAGCAAACATTCAAGACCCTCGCGAGGGGCCACGCCTCGCGAAGCGGACGACACAAGACCTACTCAGGGGTGGCCTTGCCAAGCTGTCTCGCAAGGGGCGGAGAGATCAAGTCGAGGGGCACCTCATGAGGTTTCTATGACGCAAGCCATGACGACTGGAGCCAGGTGGGCGCCAAGCGGGCGCCAGCGCGCGTGGTGTCCTCATTTCCTCTTTGGTGCTAAAGGGGCAAGCGCAGACGAGGAGTCCCGATGCATCAGGCAAAGGTTTCCATATCAATGCAACAAGACCAAGACCAGTTGGACGGCAGGACAGAGGTCACCGTGGAGCCCAAGGCGGCGTCACCACCAGAGCCTTTGGCAGACAAAGACTACTTTTGTGAGGATATCTTGTACTAGTCGTCTCCCTTCGAATTTGGCCGTTGTGGGATCCCTTACCGCTCAATATTTGGGAAGAGGACCAGGGCCTCTATAAATAGGACTAGCCACCACCGTAGGGATCCATCTCAGCTTAGACTAGATCCGTTCCACCTAGGCCACCAGACAAGTTCAGCAAGCACAAGAACACCTCTCCTCGCAAGGCTGTTCTTCCCTTGTAACTGTTCATCCTCGGCCCAATAGGCAATCGACCACACCTGACTGGAGTAGGCTATTACACCACAACGGTGGCCCGAACCAGTATAAATTTTGTGTCTCATGTTCTTTGGGTTCGTAGAGCTAGGCCATGAGATCATAGAGTGTGTGAGCTAGAGAGGGGGAGAGATCTTTGTGTGCACCCTAGTGTTCGAACCTCAAGGGTTTTGCTGAAACCCGAAATCCGACATTTGGCGCGCCAGGTAGGGGTGCGTCGAAGCTTTGCCCCCCAATGGCCTCGCCTCTCCGACCGACTCTCTTGGACGCCGCCTCTTCTCCGACTGGATCGATGGGCGCCCTCGCCTTGCGGCGGGTGCAGTGGCCGCACAAGTTCAAGCCTAAGATGCTGCCCCATTACAATGGTGCGGCGGATCCGACAACCTTCTTGCTGGCACACGAGGAGGCCGTCTTGGAGGCCGGGGGCGATGGTAAGGTCATGGCCAACTGGCTCCCAATGGCCCTGACTGGCGAGCCGCGCGCCTAGCTCCTCCATCTGCCGGAGTCTTCCGTGGCCTCCTGGGAAGAACTACGTGACCTCTTCATCGCGCGCTTCGGAGGACCAGCACCCCCTGTCATCGCGGCTCTCCTCGATGGCTCGCAGGCACCGCCCTCGGATCGTCACGCCAAGCCGTTCTTTCACCAGATCAGCACCGTCTCCACACGACAGGGGGCTCTCCCGGGTTGGGCGGCGCTCAAGGCCGACCTGATCTTCAGCTCGAGGGATCACCCAGTCACCACCGTTGGCTCGAACGTGCTTCCGATGCTTTGCACGCCCACCATCTGCGGCGTAGCCGTTACCAAGACCCTTATCGACGGTAGCCCTGGCCTTAACGTGCTCTCTGTGGAGGCTTTCAGCCTCCTTCACGTACCACTTGAGCGGCTCTGCCCCAGCAAGCCTTTTTCCGGGATCAGCGGCAGCTCCACCGACCCCTAGGGCAGATCCGTCTCCTGGTGACTTTCAGCACATGCGACAACTACCGCACCGAGCTAATCGACTTCGACATCGCCCGCATTGGCTTGCCGTACAACGCCATCCTCGGGTATCCGGCGCTAACCCAGTTCATGGCGGCCACTCATCCTGCCTACAACCTCATGAAGATGCCAGGAAGCAAGGACGTCCTTACCATGGTCACAGACGCCAAGGAAGTCGTGGCGGCCCTCAAGGTCGCCTTCAGGGCCACGGCAGTAGCTTGCTCGACCGACAAGGCAATGTCCATAAGCAAGGGGGCTACGCCAACAAAGAAGAAGCAGCTGTTCACCAAGGGTCAAGCCAAGACGAAGCAGATACCGGTCGACAAGGACGAGGCTTTTGGTGCCACCTTTACCATAGGCGCTGACCATGCCCCAGATCAAGAAAAAGAGTTGGTGGACTTCTTGCGGGCGAACAGGGAAGTATTCGCCTGGGAACCCAAGCAGCTGGCGGGGGTCCAGAGAAGAGTGATCGAGCATCATCTGAGGGTATGCCCCAACGTGCGCCCTGTGAAGCAGAGGGCAAGGCGGCAATCCACGGAGAAGCAGTCCTTCATTGTTCAGGAAACCCGCAAGTTGGAAGCAGCGGGTGTCATTCGTGAAGTCTGGTACCCAGAGTGGCTGGCGAATCCGGTCATCGTGCCGAAGAAAGGAGGGAACAAGCGCATGTGTGTCGACTTCACCAACCTCTAGA
Source organism: Triticum aestivum (assembly GCF_018294505.1). Lineage (NCBI taxonomy): Eukaryota > Viridiplantae > Streptophyta > Magnoliopsida > Poales > Poaceae > Triticum > Triticum aestivum. The sequence goes on along the minus strand of NC_057803.1, from coordinate 342,325,894 downwards.
AGGCCTGCCCTCAGGACCCGTTCCCGCTGCCGCGCATCGGCCAGATTGTCGACTCCACCACCGAGTGTGATCTGCTATGTTTCCTGGATGCATTCTCAGGCTACCACCAGATCAAGATGGCCGTGGAAGATGAGGAGAAGACAACTTTCCTGACCCCATGCGGTGTGTACTGCTACACTTGCATGCCATTCGGACTGCGCAAGCAGGGGCGACCTTCCAGCGACTGATGCACATCGCCTTCGGGCAGCAACTCGGAAGAAACGCTGAGGCCTATGTCGACGACATTGTGGTGAAGTCTCGGGAGGCAAGAACTCTGATTGAGGACCTGGAGGAGTGAGGGAGTCCTGGACTAAGGGGTCCTCGGGTGTTCGGCCTGTTAGCCATGAGCCGGACTGATGGGCTATGAAGATACGAAGACCGAAGACTACACCCCAGTCCGGATGGGATTATCCTTGGTGTGGAAGGTAAGCTTGACGACCGGATATGTAGATTCCCTTCTTTGTAACCGACCTTGTGTAACCCTAGATCCTCCTGGTGTCTATATAGACCAGAGGACTTAGTCCGGATAGGAGACTCATCATCATAACCATACAAGCTACACCTCTAGGGTTTAGTCATTATGATCTCGAGGTAGATCAACTCTTGTAACACTCATATTCCTCAATATCAATCAAGCAGGATGTAGGGTATTACCTCCATAGAGAGGGCCCGAACCTGGGTAAGCATCGTGTCCCTTGTCTCTTGTTACCGTCGACCTTAGACGCACAGTTCGAGACCCCCTACCAGAGATCCACTGGTTTTGACACTGACATTGGTGCTTTCATTGAGAGTTCCTTTGTGCTGTCGCAAAAAGGTTTGATGGCCCCTTTGATCGTCAATAATGACGCTGCCCAAGGAGAAACCTTCCTCCCCGGACAGATCTTCGTGTTTGGCAGCTTCGCACTGTGGGCCAACTCGTCTGGCCATCTGGAGCAGATCGAAAGCTACGCCCCTGGCCATCATATTAGATCAGCTTGAACTATGTTGCGGACATCCCTGGAGACTTGATGTTCGCCGGATTCGAGACCGCGGCAGCCGCTCCCGGTCACCCAGATGATCATGACCTAAATCTGTCATCTGGCTGCATCGAGGAGATTGCTCCTATAACCGCTCTTGCCCTAGATCCAGAGCAAGCCGTGCTTTCCAAGGATGGGAGGATTGATCCCACTATGGTGGCCATAGATTCCACGACGTTGGAGCCGCACATAGACTCAACCTCTCATCGTTGAGGCCACAGATTCCACGATGGTAATCGGTACTTCAGACTCGTCTCCGGCCGTAAGTTCCGTACCACATGGCTCCACAGACATCTTCCAGCACTCGCCTTCGGGCGATGTGCTAAACTCGTTAAAGAACCTGTCCTTGACAGAGGACTCACAACCGAAATATACCGGGCTCGAACCAGGGGCTATCGGCGAAGAATTTTGCTTCCCACCCACCACCCACTTCATAGCCACGGCCTAGGATTCGACCGATACACTTGATTGCGACTCTGTGAACATTGACGGTATGGATGACGATGCCGAAGACAGCCAAGACCTCGTTGATACAGCTAATGACCAGGACGAATGGGAAGATTGGCAGGTTAGCCCTGGTAACCAGGCCAAGTACGAAGATTCGGAGGACGAGCATTACCTTCCGCTCTCCGAGGATGATGTGAGCCTCGTCACCGAGGATTTTATTGTGCCTGAGGAACCTCTTGAGCAGGAGCGCTTCAAGCGCCAACTAATAGCCACTACAAGGAGCCTGAAAAAAAGCAGTAGCAACATCAAGCCGACCAAGATCTGCTTAATGATATATGGACCGAAGTCCTAGCCGCCGAATAATACGGCCTTAGTGGCCCAGACAAAAGCCACCCGAAGAGTAGATTGCTACCCCAGGGCAACGACAGGGCGCTCGAGCCCGCGCCATTATCGCACAGGACGTCTGGTCAACCACAACTTGGTCCGGGTAAAGCGCCAACTCAAGCCGAACACCAGACCGCCCCACCTTGCCGTAAAGGCAAGAACAAAACAGCTCGGGATTGTGCACACAACCATCACTAGGCCCCGGGTAGCAGAGCAGGACACCCAAGAGCGACTATGGATCGCGAGGACATACCTCGACACGCGACGACGTCCACCTATTCGGACGTGACAAACCTAGCCACGCCCGGGCCGAAAACCGCAACGAACTCCATCGGAGGTACGTCACAGTGTGACCCAACATAGAGGCATCGCGCACCCTCTTTGTCACATCCCTAGCTTTATCCTGGCCATGGACTAGCTTGGTTGCTGCATCATGTTTAAATTCAAATGAAACTTGAATTGAGGAATATTGGAAGCCTCAAAACCCTAAATAAAAGAGGGGCAAAAACCCTAGAAATCTCATTCATTGCTCCAAAAGGCTCTTCTTAAATGTTTGATAATTTTTGGTAAGGGTTCTGGTCCCAACCAAAATATTGAACATTTTTAAGGATTTATTTTTGGGACTTTGAATTTAAATCTTTAGCTATTTGAATTTGAATTATATTCATATAATTAGAATATAATTTCAAATACCCCTGAAATATTTTATGAGCTTTTTGGAAAAGTCCATCTAGCAACATAAATTATTCAGAGGATATTTGGCACTGTTTTGAATTTGTTTAATTTTGAAAACAGTGGCAAAGAATTAAAAGAAAACAAAACATAACAAAATAATAGGAGTAGAACTTACCTGGCCTCACCTGGCGCAGCCCACCTAGCGCCCTGCCGGCCCAGCCCACCACCGCTGCCCCCTGTCGTCTTCCACCTTGGACAGTAGGACAGGGGCGCGTGCTCGCCTCCTGCTGGCCACGCGCAGGCCACCTCCTCCCTGCCTGCGTGCTTCCTCGACGCCCTGGCTTTCTCTGGAGACGCCACGCGCGTTCCCGAACCCAACCGCTCACTCCCGTCCTCTCTCCCCTCCTCTGTTTCTCTCCCTCGCGACCACCGAGCGTGCCCGTCGCCGCCGTTCGCTGCCACCTTGGCCACCGACCACCCCTCGCCCTGCCGATGAGTCCAGAGGCTCCGCCTCGACGCCCTCACCCTCTCCATTGAGCTACACCCCGCCAGGAGGCCTGCTCCACCGTCACTGCCATCGTCTTCAACCTCGGGCATCCGAGATGCCGCCGGCCGATTCGTCTGCCCCAGGTCGTCAACGAGCAAGCCGAACCCCTCCTCGTGATCACTGTGAGCTCCTACGTCGATTACCCCTCTTCCCCGGCCTCTCCACGCTCCCTAGCCACGGCTCCACCTCCGGCCGAAGCTCTGCTCCGCCATGGCCGCAGCTCGCGCGCTCCCCGTGCTCCGCTCGTTACTCCCCTGCAATAGGCGTGCTCCGGAGCGCCTCCCCTCGTCGCTGCCTTGCTCAGACCCCTCGCCTGTGAGCCCTAGCCGCAACGCCGCACCTCACCGAGCTCCGGCCGTCGCGCTTGCCATCGCCGCCGTCACTACGGTCCACCCCAGCGCGAGCTGATGGCTCCGTTGGATGCGGACGAGCACTAGCGTCTCACAGGACTAAACCGCGCTCGAAACCGCGGCCTACAGCTCGATCCCGAGCGTCGCCGCCGCGAGCCGTGGTCGCCGCCGTTTAATCGCCGGCGCGTCCGACGTGGCTATGTCATTAGGGCTTAATTACATTTAGTTTAATCACACTAGTCACTGACATCAGGGCCCCACCAGCTAAATAACCACCGGTTATTCTTTTAATCAGTTTTAGTCAAACCAAGCGGGACCCACACGTCAGCGTTGACCTTGCTGACGTGGCCTTGACTGGCCCCGCACGTCAGTGACCAACGCCAGCCTATGACACTGACCAGTGGACCCCACTGGTCAGGTTTGACCAGCAGCAGCGTCTGTTGACCTGCTGACGTCATAGTGATGCAGTGCTGACGCAGTAACTCTTTTTCTGTATTTATTCTTATATAGGAAATTCCAGAAATTGTTGCAAACTTCTAAAATTCATATAAAATTAACCGTAACTCCAAATTAAATAAATTATATATGAAAAATTATCAGAAAAATTCAAGGAATCCATCTGTACCATTTTCATGCATGTTAGAACAACTTATCACTACTGTTTAGAGCAAATGAAGTGAATGACATTTAAATAATCACATATGGAGTTTGAATTTGAATCTTGGATTCAAACCAACTTCATTTAATCTGTTGCTAGTTGCATTAGCCCAAAACACATTCATTTTGCCATGTCATGATCATGCATCATATTGTGCATTGCATTGATTGTGTTCCCTTCTGTGTTGCCGGTAATTATCCCCTCTCGATAGACGTGATACCGATGATGTGATCGTTGACACTGATGAAGACTCAATGTTATCTTCAGAAGTGCCAGGCAAGCAAAACCCCCTTGTTCATTTCGATACAATCCCACTCTCTCGCTCCTGCTCTCTTTTACTGCATTAGGACAACACCGATTCAACTATTACATGCTGCGGTAGTTGAACCCCTTTATCCTCTGCATGACCTGTCATTCCACAGTAATTAGATGAAACCCACTAGCATGAGTAGGAGTTGTTTGAGCCCTGTTGTGCCTACTCATTCATGTTTGTTTGTCATGCCCGCTACTGCTTAGAGTTGAGTCAGGTCTGATTCATCGGGGATGAATCAGAGGCGTGTGAACATGTCCTACTGTGTGTGAGCTAAGTGTGTGAACACGATTTGGTAAAGGTAGCGGTGAGAGGCCATGTAGGAGTACATGGTGGGTTGTCTCATTGTAGCCGTCCTCAGGAACTGAGTTCTGTGTTTGTGATCCATGATTCAGTTACTACCATACATTGGGCCCTGAAATATGACCCCGCTCGACTTCTTATTCACCCTAGTCCTCTGTCCAGGAGTTGCAAGTAGTTTCTGGTGTTTGTAGTATGCTGGAGGCCGTGGACAGCGCTGACCGTAGGGGTGGGCTGTGATGCGGTAGGCACGTGGTCGGGTAGACCGGGCGCCCGTTTGGTGTCACGGAACCCTGTTCACATCGTTTGGGGCTGTGAGCGAAACTCCGGCCGGATCTCCTCATGGATGGAACCCGAATAGGCGATAAACCTGGACTAGAGACTTGAGTGTTTAGGTAGGTCGTGGTCTACACCCACGTCGGCTTTCACTTGAAGTCTGCCGAGCACATGTCGTGTGCAGACGCTAAGTGGTGGAAACATGTATGAAGAAGTACACCCCTGCAGGGTTAATATCATCTATTCGAATAGCCGTGTCCGCGGAAAAGGACTTCAGGGTTGCTTATATCAGTTCATAGACAAGTGAAAGTGGATACTCTAAAATATGCAAGATAAGCGTGAGTGCTATGGATGACGTTCTCGTAGGGAGACGGGAGCGGATCCATAGTGGTGTATTGATATGGTGAATATGTGGACTCGTGTGCGCCACCTCAAAAGAGTTACTTGCAGTCGTAGTTCAGGATAGCCACCGAGTCAAAGCTGGCTTGCTGCAGTTAAACCCCACCACCCCTTTGTTGATAATGATGCATATGTAGTTAGTTCTGATGTAAGTCTTGCTGGGTACATTTGTACTCACGTTTTCCTATTTTATGTTTTTGCAGAGAGACTTCAGTCTCACTAGTATTACCGCGTGGTCTTCGACGTTTAGCTTGTTACCTCAGCTACGATCTTGTGCCCTCGGCAGGATCTGATAGATAGTCAGGCTTCTCAGCCTTTTTCATTTATAGTTGTCTGTACTCAGACATGATAGCTTCCGCTTGTGCTTTGACTTGTATGCTCTGAGTGTTGGGTCATGAGACCCATGTTTGTAATATCTCGCTCCTCGGAGCCTATTGAATAAACTACTTGAGTCGTAGAGTCATCTTGTGATGCCATGTTGTATTGCACATATCGAGCATATTGTGTGTATGTTATTGAAATGCTTGGTATGTGTGGGATCTGACCATCTAGTTGTTTATCTTTAGTAGCCTCTCTTACCGGGAAATGTCTCCTAGTGTTTCCACTGAGCCATGGTAGCTTGCTACTGCTCCGGAACACTTAGGCTGGCCGGCATGTGTCCTTCTTCGTTCCTGTGTCTGTCCCTTCGGGGAAATGTCACGCGCGGTGAATACCGGAGTCCTGTTAGCCCGCTACAGCCCGGTTCACCGGAGTCCTGCTAGCCCAGTGCTACAGCCTGGATTCACTCGCTGATGACCGACACGTTCGATGCTGGGTCATGGATGCCTGTCCCTGTAAGTCTGTGCCGCTTTGGGTTTACGACTAGCCATGTCAGCCCGGGCTCCTTATCATATGGATGCTAGCGACACTGTCATATACGTGTGCCAAAAGGCGCAAACGGTCCCGGGCAAAGGTAAGGCGACACCCGTGGGAATACCGTGCGTGAGGCCGCAAAGTGATATGAGGTGTTACATGCTAGATCGATGTGGCATTGAGTCGGGGGCCTGACAGCGTTGGTATCAGAGCTTGACTGCCTGTAGGATTACCAAGCCAAACTGGTCGAAGTTGAGTCTAGAAATTCTTAGTTATGTAAGGGAATTGATTGTGGGATGGAACGTAAGGCTCTTTTTACTCCTTATACCTCATGGCCTTCTGATCTGAGTCATCATCTTCTCTTCTACGGGGATTAAGAACTAGGCTATCTCTTCTTTCTATTAGGATCACGTGTTACTAATCCGTAGACTTATAAGATTGTTGGATTTAAGCTTGAGTTCAGTTTCTACTACTTCCGTATGTTAATTGTTGATCTCGAAACCTTGATATCGTGCTTCTGAGTGGTTATGCCACCATTTTGTGAATGTCTCAAATCTTTTCTGAGCATTTACAGCCGTTATGCTGTCCGAGTCATCCCAGGTTTCTATACAATCTGATGCAATTTGCAAATCCTTTCTTCCCGTTTCGATGTTCCTTTGGGCCAGATTAGCCACACTAGTCAGTGAGTTGAGGTACTTTATTGCCTTGACATATATGTTGGAGCTAGTATTATGACCCTAGGTGTCTTAGGGGATCATCTAGTAATTTAGCCATGATTTGTGCTCCCAGTGTGAGGATTCTGGCCATCATTCTCGAAAGCATTCCGTGATGCTACTTAGTAGTAGGTATTCTATTCCTGGGTTCTTGAACCCGAGATTCACTCTACTTACTTCATGTCGATAGTAATTGCTAGCTCCCTTAGGTTATTAGTAACCTTTGCGATAGTCCTTGAAGGCCGTGGTATCTTCTTCTTCCAGGTACCATGAACTACTTATGGCAGAAGTTCCTCGTTGAACTGAAATATCACAACAGGATTATTCTTGAGGAGTTCTCCATTCATAAATCGTGACTCTGCCAGTTCTACCTTTCTGCATGGGTTATCCGGGAGAAATATGTTGAACTTGGTTCGACATACTAATCTATGCATCCACAACTCAGAAAATTATATGTTCCTTTGAGTTGTTCTCTTTAGTTGCATTCTGACCCTCGTCTATCAATTGATAGTCAAGAGTATGCGTGCGTTCGTTTATCGATGCCTATTACTCTTGTGGTCCGTCAAGCCATTCCATCGCAGAATGACTAGGAGAAACAAACTCCAGTACCTCTTCCATATCCAGGATTGGGTCAGAGAAGTTGTGCTCCGCAGATCAAATTGCTAATCCAGCTTTCGTTCTGTTCTACCTTGGAGTATTACCATCTTTAAATCGGGATTGTTATAGGAATTGCACCCCATCCTATGAACTCCTGGTACAGTGATACTTCTTGCCGTCATTAGTCATTCCTCGGTCTTCGTGTTGATGCAACCGGAATACCGACAAATGAATTGTGATGTGTGAAATCAATACGCCTAGCAACCTCGTTGCTGGGTAGTTAAAGGACAATAATTTTATTTTTAGTGTGTTGGTTATTGAATCATCATTCTAAGATTGATCGTGCTACCTAGTCCATTCTCCTGGTTCACTCCTCGATCGATGAGTTAGGATTATTTCAAATTCTTGCTCTATTGATCATATCGTCTTGCCCTGAAAAGCAAGATTGTTCTCGAGCTTAGTAACATACCGGTGGCTCGTGATTCTCTGAATATCTTCTCAGAAGTATTACCAGGTTGTCACCTGACCGCTATGTTGAGCTCGTGATCAAGTTGGTTTTTTGTGAACCATCCTTCTCCAAGAATCTGTGTTGGATATCCCTGAGCTAGTTGGTTAAGTTAGACAACGACTTGGAGAGTTGGAAGATAAAAGCTTGCCTGACTTAGTTCGTTCCAAAGGGATATTCTTGTGTAGTGTGTGTTGAAGAAAGATGATATCTTCATCGATTGGTCCCTGTGATCAGTTGCTGGATCTATTGTCTTATCAATCCTTTGATTTGAGTGTGGGCTATCGTCAAATCAAATCAGAACCAACGATATTCGTAATGTTGTCTTACTCGTGGTTGATTCCTCGAGCATACACCATTATATCTTTGGTCTGACCAATGCTATCACCGTGTTCACTTAACTATGGAATTCCTTTTAAAAGGAAACCTAGATGAATTGTTGTTGAGCCCATTGACAACATCCTTATCTCCTCCATAATTTTGTTGAACATTAAGCTAGTGTTGGAAATTTTTGAAAGCATTTGTTCATGCTAGCTCATGAAGCATATGTTTGGATGAAGGTAGTGACTTCCTTTAATTCATGTGCATCTGATGCAAGTTGCCGCCGTGGATTCGAGAAAGTCAATGTTGTTTTCTTGGAATCATTCCAAATCAGTCATGCACGTGTGCGAAGAATTCTGTGGTTTGAAGACTTGCAACCTTCAATCTATATGTGTCCCTAGCACACCAAGCCACTGATTGAATTGTTCAAGGAGAAGAAGTTCCTTCTTAAGAGTATACCTTATGCAAGGACTTCGATATCCTCGATGATGGTTCCCCTCCTGAATTCGGTAGTGTTTTATTATAAGACTACTTTGTGGTCATGCTTGTCTTGGACAACATGTTCACATGTTTGTAGCAGAACCAGCTCATGTTTTGGAGCTTGCTATCGTAGTTCGTCTCCCGAGAATCTCGCAACGTCATCCCGTCGATTTGTGTTGCAAACTTTTATTTTTCTTCCTAGACTCGATGAGTTTGGAATATCCTGACACCAACCAGATCTGAATCTTAGGCAGATATGATGGGTTGGAACATTTCCCAAGAACTATAATATTGGTCTCTCGATAACCGGTAAGGTGGATGTCGTGGCCAACACACCCATCCGGTAGACCTATTATTATAGTATCTTATTTGATGGAATTGGCCACCTCCCCATAGGGATTTCGTAGGATTTACTCCCTAGTTGCCCCTATGGATCTTTGTGTTCCCGAAGTCTGACCTTTACTTGATGTTCTAGATACCAAACCATTTCAATGAATGGGATACACTAGCACATCAAGGAGAACATTAGAAGCGGAGTGCTAAATGTCTCTCGGTCGATCATCCAGATTTTGTTTCCTTAGCCTCGCTAAGGTGAAATCTGAGAAGGTGTTATCTTCCTTTGCATCTGCATCATCCATCATTAGCCATCATGGTAGTATGTTGTGTTGTCAGCACCCTTGACACGGATGTTGATAAAACCTTGATGATTATGGAAATGCTCAAGTTTTTGAGAGCACGCACAAGCGCTAGGTGTTATCATCGACACTAATTGGGATGCTCTCAGTTTCCTCGGCAATGCTATGACCTACTCAAACAGTGAATTCACTCTCTTTTGTTGGGTTCTTCCCTAGTTACCAGAATCATTCCCATCATTTGCATTTGTTCCCAGCGTGCACCGCCAATGTGCCATTCTACCATGAGTCTCTTCCATTTCCGGTGATAAGCAAATTCATCCATTACGTTGTCTTCAACAAGGTAATCCACATCATCCAAGTTTGAGTATGCCATTCTACCGACCCCCTCCAAACGATCACTCGAGAATTGTCTTAGGCTGGTTTAAAGAGTTTCAATGATCTCTGAATCAAAAGTAATTCTTTTTGCCACTTAAGGGGATATCTCTACGAGTCACCTTCCCTAAGGTGTATCGTTATGGTATCATGGCAACTCAACTCCTCGCTACGTTGGCAATCGTTCACCACCTTCTTAAGCATGGAATTGTTGTCTACTTAGCGAACCCTCGTCATTTGTCTTACTCCATTTCTTCGGATCTGTGCTCCGTCTCTCAGCTCAAGAGATGTTGCTATATCTCGTTCCATGAGTTGATCCTAAGATGTTCGTTCTTCTCGTAGATCGATTGTTCTAGAGTTTTCCTTTCCTCTTCTTGTCATGATTAGCTGAAGTTCTCAGAGCAAGACGACAAGACAATGATGGTGTTCGAATCAACGTTCTTATGAAGTGCAACCTGGATCGTGAAGATTGTACTAGTCCGCGTTACCCTTCACCTTACCCTACGCTTGAATCTCGAGACGAGATTCTTGTTTAGTGGGGGTGAGTTGTCACATCCCTAGCTTTATCCTGGCCATGGACTAGCTTGGTTGCTGCATCATGTTTAAATTCAAATGAAACTTGAATTGAGGAATATTGGAAGCCTCAAAACCCTAAATAAAAGAGGGGCAAAAACCATAGAAATCTCATTCATTGCTCCAAAAGGCTCTTCTTAAATGTTTGATAATTTTTGGTAAGGGTTCTGGTCCCAACCAAAATATTGAACATTTTTAAGGATTTATTTTTGGGACTTTGAATTTAAATCTTTAGCTATTTGAATTTGAATTATATTCATATAATTAGAATATAATTTCAAATACCCCTGAAATATTTTATGAGCTTTTTGGAAAAGTCCATCTAGCAACATAAATTATTCAGAGGATATTTGGCACTGTTTTGAATTTGTTTAAATTTGAAAACAGTGGCAAAGAATTAAAAGAAAACAAAACAGAACAAAATAATAGGAGTAGAACTTACCTGGCCTCACCTGGCGCAGCCCACCTAGCGCCCTGCCGGCCCAGCCCACCACCGCTGCCCCCTGTCGTCTTCCACCTTGGACAGTAGGACAGGGGCGCGTGCTCGCCTCCTGCTGGCCACGCGCAGGCCACCTCCTCCCTGCCTGCGTGCTTCCTCGACGCCCTGGCTTTCTCTGGAGACGCCACGCGCGTTCCCGAACCCAACCGCTCACTCCCGTCCTCTCTCCCCTCCTCTGTTTCTCTCCCTCGCGACCACCGAGCGTGCCCGTCGCCGCCGTTCGCTGCCACCTTGGCCACCGACCACCCCTCGCCCTGCCGATGAGTCCAGAGGCTCCGCCTCGACGCCCTCACCCTCTCCATTGAGCTACACCCCGCCAGGAGGCCTGCTCCACCGTCACTGCCATCGTCTTCAACCTCGGGCATCCGAGATGCCGCCGGCCGATTCGTCTGCCCCAGGTCGTCAACGAGCAAGCCGAACCCCTCCTCGTGATCACTGTGAGCTCCTACGTCGATTACCCCTCTTCCCCGGCCTCTCCACGCTCCCTAGCCACGGCTCCACCTCCGGCCGAAGCTCTGCTCCGCCATGGCCGCAGCTCGCGCGCTCCCCGTGCTCCGCTCGTTACTCCCCTGCAATAGGCGTGCTCCGGAGCGCCTCCCCTCGTCGCTGGCTTGCTCAGACCCCTCGCCTGTGAGCCCTAGCCGCAACGCCGCACCTCACCGAGCTCCGGCCGTCGCGCTTGCCATCGCCGCCGTCACTACGGTCCACCCCAGCGCGAGCTGATGGCTCCGTTGGATGCGGACGAGCACTAGCGTCTCACAGGACTAAACCGCGCTCGAAACCGCGGCCTACAGCTCGATCCCGAGTGTCGCCGCCGCGAGCCGTGGTCGCCGCCGTTTAATCGCCGGCGTGTCCGACGTGGCTATGTCATTAGGGCTTAATTACATTTAGTTTAATCACACTAGTCACTGACATCAGGGCCCCACCAGCTAAATAACCACCGGTTATTCTTTTAATCAGTTTTAGTCAAACCAAGCGGGACCCACACGTCAGCATTGACCTTGCTGACGTGGCCTTGACTGGCCCCGCACGTTAGTGACCAACGCCAGCCCTATGACACTGACCAGTGGACCCCACTGGTCAGGTTTGACCAGCAGCAGCGTCTGTTGACCTGCTGACGTCATAGTGATGCAGTGCTGACGCAGTAACTCTTTTTCTGTATTTATTCTTATATAGGAAATTCCAGAAATTGTTGCAAACTTCTAAAATTCATATAAAATTAACCGTAACTCCAAATTAAATAAATTATATATGAAAAATTATCAGAAAAATTCAAGGAATCCATCTGTACCATTTTCATGCATGTTAGAACAACTTATCACTACTGTTTAGAGCAAATGAAGTGAATGACATTTAAATAATCACATATGGAGTTTGAATTTGAATCTTGGATTCAAACCAACTTCATTTAATCTGTTGCTAGTTGCATTAGCCCAAAACACATTCATTTTGCCATGTCATGATCATGCATCATATTGTGCATTGCATTGATTGTGTTCCCTTCTGTGTTGCCGGTAATTATCCCCTCTCGAAAGACGTGATACCGATGATGTGATCGTTGACACTGATGAAGACTCAATGTTATCTTCAGAAGTGCCAGGCAAGCAAAACCCCCTTGTTCATTTCGATACAATCCCACTCTCTCGCTCCTGCTCTCTTTTACTGCATTAGGACAACACCGATTCAACTGTTACATGCTGCGGTAGTTGAACCCCTTTATCCTCTGCATGACCTGTCATTCCACAGTAATTAGATGAAACCCACTAGCATGAGTAGGAGTTGTTTGAGCCCTGTTGTGCCTACTCATTCATGTTTGTTTGTCATGCCCGCTACTGCTTAGAGTTGAGTCAGGTCTGATTCATCGGGGATGAATCAGAGGCGTGTGAACATGTCCTACTGTGTGTGAGCTAAGTGTGTGAACACGATTTGGTAAAGGTAGCGGTGAGAGGCCATGTAGGAGTACATGGTGGGTTGTCTCATTGTAGCCGTCCTCAGGAACTGAGTTCTGTGTTTGTGATCCATGATTCAGTTACTACCATACATTGGGCCCTGAAATATGACCCCGCTCGACTTCTTATTCACCCTAGTCCTCTGTCCAGGAGTTGCAAGTAGTTTCTGGTGTTTGTAGTATGCTGGAGGCCGTGGACAGCGCTGACCGTAGGGGTGGGCTGTGATGCGGTAGGCACGTGGCCGGGTAGACCGGGCGCCCGTTTGGTGTCACGGAACCCTGTTCACATCGTTTGGGGCTGTGAGCGAAACTCCGGCCGGATCTCCTCATGGATGGAACCCGAATAGGCGATAAACCTGGACTAGAGACTTGAGTGTTTAGGTAGGTCGTGGTCTACACCCACGTCGGCTTTCGCTTGAAGTCTGCCGAGCACATGTCGTGTGCAGACGCTAAGTGGTGGAAACATGTATGAAGAAGTACACCCCTGCAGGGTTAATATCATCTATTCGAATAGCCGTGTCCGTGGAAAAGGACTTCTGGGTTGCTTATATCAGTTCATAGACAAGTGAAAGTGGATACTCTAAAATACGCAAGATAAGCGTGAGTGCTATGGATGACGTTCTCGTAGGGAGACGGGAGCGGATCCATAGTGGTGTATTGATATGGTGAATATGTGGACTCGTGTGCGCCACCTCAAAAGAGTTACTTGCAGTCGTAGTTCAGGATAGCCACCGAGTCAAAGCTGGCTTGCTGCAGTTAAACCCCACCACCCCTTTGTTGATAATGATGCATATGTAGTTAGTTCTGATGTAAGTCTTGCTGGGTACATTTGTACTCACGTTTGCCTATTTTATGTTTTTGCAGAGAGACTTCAGTCTCACTAGTATTACCGCGTGGTCTTCGACGTTTAGCTTGTTACCTCAGCTACGATCTTGTGCCCTCGGCAGGATCTGATAGATAGTCAGGCTTCTCAGCCTTTTTCATTTATAGTTGTCTGTACTCAGACATGATAGCTTCCGCTTGTGCTTTGACTTGTATGCTCTGAGTGTTGGGTCATGAGACCCATGTTTGTAATATCTCGCTCCTCGGAGCCTATTGAGTAAACTACTTGAGTCGTAGAGTCATCTTGTGATGCCATGTTGTATTGCACATATCGAGCATATTGTGTGTATGTTATTGAAATGCTTGATATGTGTGGGATCTGACCATCTAGTTGTTTATCTTTAGTAGCCTCTCTTACCGGGAAATGTCTCCTAGTGTTTCCACTGAGCCATGGTAGCTTGCTACTGCTCCAGAACACTTAGGCTGGCCGGCATGTGTCCTTCTTCGTTCCTGTGTCTGTCCCTTCGGGGAAATGTCACGCGGTGAATACCGGAGTCCTGTTAGCCCGCTACAGCCCGGTTCACCGGAGTCCTGCTAGCCCAGTGCTACAGCCTGGATTCACTCGCTGATGACCGACACGTTCAATGCTGGGTCATGGATGCCTGTCCCTGTAAGTCTGTGCCGCTTTGGGTTTACGACTAGCCATGTCAGCCCGGGCTCCTTATCATATGGATGCTAGCGACACTGTCATATACGTGTGCCAAAAGGCGCAAACGGTCCCGGGCAAAGGTAAGGCGACACCCGTGGGAATACCGTGCGTGAGGCCGCAAAGTGATATGAGGTGTTACATGCTAGATCGATGTGGCATTGAGTCGGGGCCTGACACTCTTTGCTTCACAGACGAAGTAATGGAGCATCAATTCCCAGACGGGTTCAAACCAATGAATATTGAATCATACGATGGAACAACAGATCCCACCGTATGGATCGAGGACTTCCTCCTCCATATCGACATGGCCCATGGGGACGACCTTCATGCCATCACATACCTACCACTAAAACTCAAAGGACTAGCTCGGTTCTGGTGAAATAGTCTGCCCGAAAATTCTATTGACAGCTTGGAAGATTTGGAGGACGCCTTTCGTGAAACCTTCCAAGGAACATATGTCCGTCCACCGGACACCGGTGACTTAAGTCACATTGTCCAGCTACCCGGAGAGTCAGCCAGGCAGCTCTGGACTAGGTTCTTAGTTAAAAAGAACCAAATCGTCGACTGTCCGGACGCGAAAGCCCTTGCGGCCTTTAAACACAACGTCCGGGATGAATGGCTTGCACGCCACCTCGGTCAAGAAAGACCTAGATCCATGACATCCCTTACTGCTCTAATGACCCGCTTTTGCACAGGAGAAGACAGCTGGCTCGCTAGTAGAAGCAATAGTGCCAGCGACTCGGGCATTTTCGAAATCCGATACGGCAACGGAAAGCCACGACAAAGTAAACACAACAGTCGCAATGATAAGGAAAGATCACGCGACACAGCGGTTAATGCCGGATTCAGCAATCCTAAGCCTGGTCAATGGAAAAAGCCATTCAAGGTGAACAAAGATGGACCATCCAACCTAGACAGGATACTGGACCGACCCTGCCAGATTCACGGCCACCCCAATAAACCAGCTAATCATACCAACAGAAACTATTGGGTCCTCAAGCAGGCCGGCAAGCTCAACGCCGAACACAAGGGAAGGGGGCCGCCAGGCAATAGGGACAATGGAGCAGTTCAGCAGCCAAGTGCCGAAGGCCAGAAGCAATTTCCCCATGAAGATAGAACAAGTTCGGAGCAGAAATAGCAGTCCGGCTTCCTTTGCCCGTCTCATATACCCGTTAAAACTATACCGCGCGTACATAACTACGCGCTTAAGATACTATGGGCATTGGCGGAAGCATAATACAGACAAGTCTGCAAGCACTCCGGTAACATTTTTTATCTACTTTCCTTTTTTTCTTTCTTTCTTCATTACCTCTTAAAAACAGGTGGTGCAAAGGATAAACATCTAAAACCGACTCTATCGGAGTTCAGATCCGTACACTCACCTACGGGGCTACTTCCTTCAAGGATTCCCCTCTCCGAGGACAGGCGGCACAGACGTGCGACAGGAGGTCCAAAATAACTTTTTGTAGACCGTACTCTTTTTCGAGCCTGTAACATGCCTTTTTCCTCTTCCTTCGACCCAGGGCATATCAAATAGCCTGGGTCGTGGCCTTTATATATATCAAGTTATCTTTGGCATATCGCTCAGGTCCCTGTTCACATTACCGGTATTATTCATCCGCGTCTTTCCGCAATTGAACACACCTCCTATGGTTGTTTCACAGATATACCCCGCCTTAAACTTGCCAGGGGCTCAGTACGGGAACAATTGAGTTGCCAACAAAGTCCGAACAGCTTTCGCAACATACTTCAGCATTGCGAGTTAGGCCTTATATGCATCAGCTTCGAATCATGTCTTGGGTCAATAGTTGGGTTGCCCGGCTCCTGTGCATGCTATCCTACGTTCCTCTCTATCAGCTAGGGTAGTAAAGGGAGAACTACTGCGATTGTGCTTCCGGTTCACCTGGCTCAGCACCTAAGTAGAGAAAGCCGAAAACTGACTATCATGATGCAGCAAGAGCTGGTCAACCACTCGATGACTTATCGAAATCTCTAGCGATTCCTCTGTTTCACACGTAGGACCTCTTTTCGGTCAAATATGTACACGCATCGTATGAATAAGCCGCATACATACCAGGTTCTATGTCGTAGACCCACCATAAAACTCCTATGGCTAAGTGAAAGTGTTAACACCCTATAGTCCGGTTGCCTAGTTCGCCGCATTGACACCTCCTTCATGGACCAAGACATTGGGTCAAGAGTGATCAAATGCTTTTCCGAACACCCCCATACTTCCCACGAGGGGGCTGAAGCCGATGACTGGAAAACTTTCAGATTATATTAAAACGGCCGCACTGGAGGAACACAAACTTTCGAGTAATATATAAAACAGATTAACTATAAAATTGTCTCATACGATTCTCATACACCTCACTCGAACATTATGTCTTTTGAGCACTGGCCCTCTATCAAGCGGGCAGCCACTAGGACGTCTTCAAAATAATGCTCCGGTTCTTGGTGGTCCTTGCCCTTGGGTGGACTCTTCACTGCAATATCGATGGCCTTCATCTTCCCCCAGAATGTCTTGACTCGGGCAAAGGTCATCCGTGCACCCTCTATACACACCGACCGCTTCACAGCATCGATACGTGGCACCACGTGAACAAGCCGTTGCACCAAGCCAAAGTAACTATTCGGAATAGGCTCAGTTGGCCATAACCAAGTTATGACGTTCTTCATGGCAGTGCCAGATATCCTATGAAGCTCGGCCCACTGGGACATCTGCTCATTTAGCAACAGGGGGCACTTCGACGCACTGAATTGTGACCAGAAAAGCTTCTCCATTGCATACTCTCTCGTTCCTGGTAAAACTGCACCGCATCGGAAGAACTCTTCGGCAGGTCTAAAAACTCATCCAGAGAACTCCACAATTGGTTCAGCTGAGCATAGTTCGGATCTCCGAATTTTGTCTGTAGCAGAAATGGCTCACCAGCCGCAATCTCCCTAGCTTGCCGGATCTTCTCACGGGTGGCTCTGGATACAGACCACGCTTCTCTCGACTCTCGTAAGGCCTTGTCAACTTCAGCCGTTTTGGCTTCATTCTCCTTCTCAAGGAGTAAATAGCGGCTAGCAGCATTTTTTATTTCGAGCGCCATCGTGGATATCTTCTACTCGTCTTGACGCCGAGCAGCTCGTTTGGCTTTTAACTCAGCTGATGCCTTTTTGGCAGCCACATTACTACACCGGGCCTGCTCCTTAGCCCAGGCCAGCTGCGCCCGAAGAGTTTCAATCGCGGCAGCACCATTTGCAGTCATGCATATTACATTATATAAATTTCAGCATCATGCTTATATCACAAAAATGTATGTGAAGGGATTGCCCCGAATACATTCCTTGCGATTCGTCAAGACACACATTGATTAACGCAATGTCATTCCTGGCCATATCAAGCTTTCATTTTAGCTTGGCAATATCCGTAGTCTGGGAAGTAGCCAAGGGGGAAGCAGCCTGTGTTGAAATTAATCATATTAGTCCTTGAATGTTTCTTCTTGATCCTCCGTTCACCTCCCATGGGAAGCCAACCAGAGTCTCAGGGGCTACTATCTATACACAGCTGTATTTTGCGAATAAAACACAATTGCACATATTACAGTACAAACCTCGAAGCCTCTTAGTAGGCTCGCAAAGGCCTCATCCAATCCGCTCTTCGCGGACTGGACCTTTTCAACCACCGTACTCATGAAGGTACGATGTTCCTCTGAGACGGACGCCTACCACAGCATGTTCGTCAAGATATCCGACGCCTCTGGGTCTCCGGAGGCTGCCCTAGGAGTATGGCCACCCTTTGAAGGGATCCGTTCATACGTCTCTGGCTGTATATCGGATTGTCCGGGGCCCTCATTGTTGTCTCCTGGACCTTGGGCCACCAATGTATCACCTTCGGGCAATGTCTTCATCATCCCTTGCACCACTTGTTGGTCGGGGGAGACCCTCCACGACGACACATCCAAGTCGTCTTCCCTATTGGATAGGGAATCTGGTGGGGGCATTTTGCTTTCCATCATCTCTGGGAGAAGGTCCCCCGAGGAAAAGGATTGTTGAGGAAGACTGTGTGCTGAACTGCAAAAACAAAGAATATATATTCCGGGCATTATAAGAAAGGAACGGGACATGTTTAAAACAGCCTTGATTCACTTACGATTTGGCCTGAGGCTTGTCCTCGTCATGAGACTACACTTCGACATCCTCCAAACCCGAGCCAGCCACTTGAGGCATCTTTCCTCATTTAGAAGCCTGCTTCTCCCCATCTTCGTAGGTGGCCCTTCTCTTCCTAGGAGGAAGGGAGACAGTGCTCCCCCTTCACTTTTGTCTTTGGATGAGGGGACTTTGATTCCTCCAGACGCAATGTCAGATGCACCCTTATAATAGGGGCCATATTTGGTCCTCTCACTCTCTGCCTCGCCCTCCTTCACAGGCATCGGGTATGGTGCCAGGGCCAGCATCCTTGTTAGAACAGGATTCGCTGGGCCCTTGGGCAGAGGGGCCGAACACATATTAGTTCCGCCTTCTTTGTCCAGCCCTAGAAGAAGATATCTTGCTCAGTACCATATTACGGTATGCATAATTACAAAGTGTCCGGGAGCCAAGTGCTTACCGGGGTATCCGGACAGTTGCAGTTAAGGCCAGCATCTTTGGTGGTGTCCAGCCAATGTTTCCGCTTCCCAAAAATAACTTCCACATCCCTTTGTGTGTGGTGCCAAAGAAGTGTTGGAGGGTTTGTGGTCCTTCTGGATTAAGCTCCCACATACGGTGAGACTTGCGCTGGATGGCAGGATTCGGCGAACTAACATCAGTTGGATCACGTTGACAAGATCGATGTCTCTCTCGAGGCCAGTTCAAATGCGGCTCTGTAATGTCTGCACTTCATCAATTGATCCCCAGTCCAGCCCCTTGTTTACTCGTGACGCAAGCTGTAACGATGGGCCAGGACGGAATGTGGCTGCAGCTACCCACTTGGTGCTGTGGGGCTCCGTAACGTAAAACCACTCCCGCTGCCAGTAATTGGAAGTTTCGGTAAAAGAACCTTTTGGCCAAGGAGTGTTGGTGAGTTGGCTGATCGTAGCACCGCCGCACTCCACCTGTTCCCCGTCGACCACCTTCGGCTTCACAGTGAAGGTCTTGAGCCATAAGACGAAGTGTGGGGGGATTCGGAGGAAGGCCTCGCATGTAATGATAAATACCAAGACGTGGAGGATAGAGCCTAGGGCTAGGTCATGAAAATCTAGTCCGTAATAAAACATTAGCCGCCAAACGAAGGGGTGAAGAGCAAACCCTAGCCCCCGGAGGAAGTGGGAGATGAATACAACCCTCTCGCCAGATCTGGGGGTCGAAATAACCTGTCCTTGAGCAGGAAGCCTGTGGTGGACCTCCGCAGTCAAATATCTGGCCGCCTGAAGCTTTGCGATATCCTCCTCCGTAACGAAGGAAGCCACCCATCGGCCTTGAGAGTTGGGTCCAGACATGTTGGGGAGGCTCGAAACGATGAGGTCGAACCTTGGGTGCTAGAACTCGAGGTTGGGAAGGCTGAGGAGAGGTTTGGCATAAAAGACAGCCCTTGGTTCCTATATAAAGGCAGCAGGTATTGAACGCCTCCTCCTAAGCTTAAGAACCTGCCTATTCCTAATGAATCTTTCCCGCGGGACGGTTGGGTTACCCATGCTCGTATTGATGAAAATCTCGCAATTTGGGGACACGATCTCTGCTTCGACAAGACGTGTCATTGACAACCACGCCCCAAAACGTGGGACGGTGGGACGGGAAACGGTTCGAAATAATGGCCCAGAAGCATGACGTCACATTACTAAAAGTTGTCAGCAGATTGGATTCATAGAATGCTATACGCTCTACGGCTGTATGTTACAGATCCGGACATAATCAATTCGACCGAAGACTATTTTGGAGTTCGGAAGGAGGAACCCTCCTTGCAATGCCGAAGACAGCACTACGCGCCAGATATCTTGTCATTGAAGCCAGGTTCAGGGGCTACTGAGGGTGTCCTGGACTAAGGGGTCCTCGGGCGTCCGGCCTATTAGCCATGGGCCGGAATGATGTGCTATGAAGATACGAAGACCGAAGACTGCACCAGAGTCCGGATGGGACTCTCCTTGGCGTGGAAGGCAAGCTTGACGACCAGATATGTAGATTCCCTTTTTGTAACCGACCTTGTGTAACCCTAGATCCTCCCGGTGTCAATATAAACCGAAGGACTTAGTCCGGATAGGAGACTCATCATCATAACCATACAAGCTCGACCTCTAGGGTTTAGTCATTATGATCTCGAGGTAGATCAACTCTTGTAACACTCATATTCATCAATATCAATCAAGCAAGACATAGGGTATTACCTCCATAGAGAGGGCCCGAACCTGGGTAAACATTGTGTCCCTTGTCTCCTGTTACCATCGACCTTAGACGCATAGTACGGGACCACCCTACCCGAGATCCTCCGGTTTTGACACCGACAAGGAGACCTTCGCGAGCCTACGCCAGGTGGACCTCCGGCTCAACCCGGAGAAGTGCGCATTTGGTGTCCCTTCGGGCAAGCTGTTGGGCTTGCTCGTGTCCCACAGGGGGGTCGAGGCCAATCTGGAGAAGGTAAAGGTAAATGAAGACATGAGCCCACCATAAAACCTCAAGGAGATGAAGAAGCTTGCAGGCTGCGTGACTTCGTTGGGGCACTTCATCTCCAAGTTAGGGGAGCGTGCATTGCCGTTCTTCAAGCTAATGAAGAAGAAGGGTCCATTTGTGTGGACCCCCAAGGCTGACCTGGCATTTCAAGACCTCAAGAGATAGTTGACCAGCCCACCGATGATGGTGGCGCCTCGACCTCGGGAGCCCTTGGTACTCTACCTGTCTGCCACACCCCACTCCGCCAGCGTGGCGCTGGTGGCCCTTAGGGAGGGGCCCGAGGTCAAGCACCCGCCAAGTGGAGTCGCCAAGCCGGATGAGGCAGCTCAGCACCAAGGTGGTGCTCCTAAGATAGCGGCTGCCCCGACAGGTCATCAAGCCCGAGGAGCGGGAAGCCCCCAGGAAACACCTTAGTCCCCGGGAGCCAAAAACTCTGTCAACTCCCCCACCCTTGTCGAGTACCCAGTGTTCTTCGCTAGCACGTTCCTGCGAGATGTGAGGGCACGATACCCCATGCCTTAGAAGATCTTGCTCGCGCTCCTGGTGGCCTCGCGCAAGCTGCACCACTACTTCCAAGGCCACCTCATCAAGGTCGTTTCAGCTTACCCATTGGAGAAAGTGCTCAAAAGCCCCAATGCTGCGGGAAGGGTCGCCGAATGGAACCTCGAGCTGCAAGCGTTCAACCTGGAGTTCAGCACAATCAGAGTCATCAAGGGGGCTGCACTCGCCGACTTTGTGGCGAAATGGACTGACACCCCGGAGCTCGAAGTAGGCGAGAACTGATCCCTCTCGCTAGGAAGTGAAGCGCCAGATGGTTCGGTCATGTACTTCGATGGCGCGTTCGCATGGCAGGGTGCGGGGGCTGGAGCCGTGCTGATGTCACCCACTCAGGACAAGCTTTACTACGTCGTGCAGATCTGCTTCCAGCGGAGCGAGAAGGTCTCCAACAACATCACAGAGTACGAGGATATCATCGCCAGCCTCAAAGCGGCGGTGGCCCTGGGGGTGAAGCGCCTCACCGTCAAGGGAGACTCACAGCTCCTCGTCAACTTCTCCAACATGGTGTACGATCCAAAGGATGAGCACATGGAGGCATAGCTCGTGGATGTGCGCAAAATGGAGAAGGAGTTCCTGGGCCTGGAACTACAGCATGTGCCTCGTGGCACCAACAAAGAAGCCGATGACATCGCCAGAAGAGCATCCAAGCGGCTGCCCCAAGAGCCTAGCGTCTTCGAGGAGTGGCTCTTCAAGCCTTCAGCCGCACCTCCGCCTGCGTAGCCGGTGCCATCTCAGGAGGAACTCCCCCAGCCTCTATCCTCGGGAGCCCCCACCTGCGGCCCGACCTCAGGAGTACGCCTCCTCTTAGCGCTCGAGCCTCAGGAGGGGTGCTGGATCGAGGAGTTCAAGGTGTACCTGACGCAAGGCACGTTGCTGGAGAAGGAGGAAGACACGGAGCGTGTGGCCCAACAGGCTACGTAATATTGCATTCAAGACGGTGAGTTATATAGGAAGCAGCCATGATGTTTCTCTATGATGCATTTCCAAGGAACATGGGAATGAGCTGTTGGCCGACATACATGGCGGAGACTGCAGGCACCACTCGTCGTCATGCACCCAGGTCGTCAAGGCTTTGCGCAGCGGGTTCTACTGGCCCACGACAGTCAATGACGCGGTCGAGCTAGTGAAATCCCGCGAGGCCTGCCAGTTCCAGGCCAAGCAGATCCACCAGCCCGCTCAGGACCTCCAGACTTGTCGAATTTTGGGTTTCGGCAAAACCCTTGAGGTTCGAACACTGGGGTGCGCATGAAGATCTTCCCCCTCCCTAGCTCGCACACTCAACGATATCGCGGCCTAGCTCCACGGACCCAAAGAACACGAGACACAAGATTTATATTGGTTTGGGGCACCGTTGTGGTGTATAACCCTACTCCAGTATTGTGAGGTGGATAGCCTCTTGGGCTGAGGATGAACAGTAACAAGGGAAGAATAGCCTCTTGAGAAGAGGTGTTCTTGTGCTTGGTGAGCTTGTGTCTTTGAGGAGGATCTGGATCCTCTCCTCGACCAGTTGACTCTACTATGGTGGTGGCTAGTCCTATTTTTAGAGGCCCTGGTCGTCTTCCCAAATATTGAGCGGGAAGGGATCCCACAACGGCCAATTTGAAGGGAGACAACTAGTACAAGTTATCCTGACAAAAGTAGTCTTCACCTGCCAAAGGCTCTGGTGGTGACACCGTCTTGGGCTCCATGGTGACCTCCGTCCTATCGTTCTGATGGTCTTGGTCTCGTTGCACCGATATGCAAACCTTTGCCTGATGCCTTGGAACTCCTCGCCCACGCTTGCCTCCTTAGCACCAAAGAGGAAACGATGACACTGTGCTTGCTGGCGCCCGCCTGGTCTTGATCGTCATGGCTTACGTCATTGGAACCTTGCGAGGTTCGCCTTGCCTTGATCTCTCCGCCCCTTGCAAGCCTGCCTGGTGAGGCCGCCCCTGAGGAGGTCTTACGTCGTCCGCCTCGCGAGGCTTGGCCCATCGTGAGGGTCTTGGGTGTTTGCTGGTGAAGACGGGCCGTACGGGGCCGCTGGAGGAGCCACACTGCGGGCCGCAGGCGGGTAGGTCTGGGGACCCCCATTCCCAGAACGCCGACAGTAGCCCCCGGGCCCAAGGCGCACTCGGGCTTGTCCTCGAGGCAAAGCCAAAGGGAAGTGTGGAGCACCGCGGGCCCCAATAGCCTGCGGCCTTGGTTGACGTGTGGCGATTGATTGGATGTGGGCATCTTCGCTTCCCCATGCAGCCTTGAAATCCGCCTGGCTAGGTGGCCATGGCAACCTACACAGTTACTTCCCCGTTGCTGGCAATACACTCCCCGACTTCTTCACTTCCTCGTACCTCTGCTTTCTCTTCCAATCCAACTTGAGCTATGCCATAATTGCCATGGCGCCGGACCGGATGGAGAAAGGGAAGAAGCCCCTGTCCCCAGCCAACTCACCTCCGGCCGTCGAGCCCGCCGTTGGCTGATCGCGGGTGCTCAATCGGGAGGCCATGGACAAGGTCCGCCTTGCGCTTACTACCAGCTTCAACGAATTGGGAGGGACGGTGGCCTGGCCTGCGTCTCGAGCCTCCATTGATTGGATGTAACACCCTCGATGCGGCTATATCTCCCACGTGTCGAAGCACGACTTAGAGGCATAACCGCATTGAAAGCAATGTCGCAAGTGAGGTAATCTTCAAAATATCCCATGTAAATAAATAAAGGGGAAAAGATACACAGTTGGCTTACACTCGCCACATCACACAAATACATAAATAAGTCATTACATTCATCCAATACACTTAGGGTCCGACTACGGTACCAAAATAAAGATCAACCCCCAAATGCGACAAAGTCCCCGATTGCCCCAACCGGACACCACTACTGATCATCTGGGAAAGACACGTAGTAACGACGAGAGTCTTCATCGAACTCCCACTTGAGCTTGGTCATATCATCTATAACGGTATCATCGGTCCCTGCATCTAGTTTGGAAGGAATTTATGAGTCACGGGGACTCAGCAATCTCACACCCTCGTGATCAAGACTATTTAAGCTTATAGGTAAGCTAAAGGTATGATGTGGAGCTGCAGCAACCGACTAGCATATATGGTGGCTAACATATTCGCAAAAGAGAGCGAGAAGAGAAGGCAAAAGCATGGTCGAACAACTATGATCAAGAAGTGATCCTAGAACAACCTACGTCAAGCATTACTCCAACACCATGTTCACTTCCGGACTCCGCCGAGAAGAGACCATCACGGTTACACACGCGATTGATGCATTTTAATTAAGTTAAGTTCAAGTCTTCTACAACCGGAAATTAACAAATTCCCATCTGCCCATAACCGCGGGCACGGCTTTCGAAAGTTCAAATCCCTGCAGGGGAGTCCCAACTTAGCCCATCACAAGCTCTCACGGTCAACGAAGGATATTCCTTCTCCCAAGATAATCCGATCAGCCTCGGCATCCTGGTTACAAGACATCCTCGACAATGGTAAAACTAAACCAACAACACCGCCTGAATGTGCCGACAAATCCCGATAGGAGCTGCACATATCTCGTTCTCAGGGCACACTCGGATGAGCCATACGTTCGGTAGGCCATCCCAGAGTTGCCCCTGGTAGCCCCGGACATCGCTCAGTTGGACCAACACTTAGAGAAGCACTTGCCCGGGGGGGTTTAAAATAAAGATGACCCTTGAGTCCGCGAAACCCAAGGGAAAAAGCCTAGGTGGCGAATGGTAAAACCAATGTTGGGCATTGCTGGAAGAGTTTTATTCAAGGCAAACTGTCAAGGGTTTCCCATTATAACCCAACCGTGTAAGGAACGCAAAATCCGGGAACATAACACCGATATGACGGAAACTAGGGCGGCAAGAGTGGAACAAAACACTAGGCATAAGGCCGAGCCTTCCACCCTTTACCAAGTATATAGGTGCATTAAGATAAACAATATAATATTGTGATATCCCAACAATAAACATGTTCCAACAAGGAACGATCTCCAATCTTCATCTACAACTAGCAACGCGATAAGAGGGGCTGAGCAAAGCGGTAACATAGCCAAACAATGGTTTGCTAGGACATGGTGGGTTAGAGGTTTGACATGGCAATTTGGGAGGCATGATAAGCAAGTGGTAGGTATCGTGGCATACGCATAGCAAAAGAGCGAGCATCTAGCAAGCAAAGATAGAAGTGATTTCGAGGGTATGGTCATCTTGCCTGCAAAGTCTCAGAGTTGCCTTGATCCTAGAAAGCATACTCAACGGGCTCCTCGTTCATGTACTCGTCTCCCGGCTCTACCCAAGCAAGAACAACAAGCAAAAGGAACACAATCAACCACGTGCAATGCTCAAGCAACATGATGCAAACATGGTATGATATGCGGGATGCGGTATGTGATGCATCTGCAAGATTTGGAAAGAAAGCTTGAACCTGGCCTCAACTTGAAAACCAAGAGTTCCATTGGAAAGGTGAGTTGATTTCGGTTGAAATCGATATAAAGATCACCGAATCGGATGCACGGTTTGGAAATGGCAAGCAAAACAAATATGGCACCGGTCTGCGATAAACAGCAAGTGACCATCTAAATGCATGAAGTTACATATGCTCCAGCACTCAAACATGGCAACAAAATACATGGCAGGGATCCGCTCATGATGCTTGAAAAAATATGAACACTGAGCTATGGCTAATTCATCCATTAACACATTCAAACAAGCATGGAAAAAGTGCAAAAGATAACAGGTTTCAGACTTTGTGAAATAACAACAAATCAGGAATTTAACATCAGGAAGCAATCTTTAGAGCATGAAAACTACCTGATACAGGAACATAACTTGGCAAAGCAAGGCATGGCATGAAGCTACTCTAAGCATATAACAAAAGTCCCTTAGTGACCATGAGCCAAAATGGATCAGAAAATACAATTGCAAGCATGTGAACATAGCAAAAACATAAACAGATTCAGAACAACACTACGAGGCATTGCATGACAAGCTAAATGCACTCACTATGAGGCATTGCATGACAAGCTAAGCCTACACCCATTAAGAATACATGGCATAGAAGCTATACATGGTAAGAACAACAACATAGCATGCACAGATCAATAGCAACATCCTCGGCAAAATCGCTAAACATGTCAACAATCTGCAAGGAAATTTTATAGCAAAAGTAGAGCTCGATTGACTCAAGCTAGGGTGCTCCATAATTGCAAACAAAGACATGGATGGATAGAGCACCACAACGTTAACAAAACATCCTTACTGACCATCCTCAAAAGAGGCACGGATCACTAGGAAACAACATGAACATATGGCATAACAACAAAATCAGGACAAGGACTTAGTGAAATTCTAAGTCTCTGAAATCAGCATCATTGAGTAAGCTACTTTGCATGCTTGTGCTAGTCACCACAAAGATCACAAAAATACATGGCATACACCCCTGTAAAGATGGAATGGTATTTAACAAAACACATGTAGAGCTCAGGATCATAGCATGCACACATAAATCATGGCAAAAATGACAAAAGGCCATTGGCTGAAACAGATCTGACATAATCATCACATAGCTCTCTTCCAACAGCATTTTGGGCATCAAGATGAGCTCAAATGAAAATGATGTACTCGTCGAGACGAACATTTTGATATGCAACACGCATTAATCGGAGCTACGGATGCAGAGTTATGGCATGTCAAAGATTGCAAACTATTAGGGTTTTGGGATGAAAAAGTCATCCGATTCCAGATCTGGATCTAGATCGCACGCACTCCGAGGTTCGCCGAGATCTCACCGGAATAGTGCTCGTCGTCACCGGAGTTCGAGGTGACCGGAGCTCGGAGGTCGAGGAGGAGGTGCACCGGCGATGAGGAGGTGCGGTGGCGGTGGGGTGCGGTGTCCGATGAGCACCCGCGGTGGCGTCACGGGGC